>NC_135180.1:31294793-31594793 GCF_041146795.1 Maylandia zebra
CTCAATTCTTTAACTTTTCATTTCTATTTAATGCGTGGGGATCTGCCAGGCCCCTATCGAGGCCTTTCCCAAACCACAGCTCAATTCATGTCAAAGCATTCACTTTTACCTATTAAAATGCTGTCAAACCTAAAATGAGGACGGGGACCCAGCTAGTGAAATAGTTAAATGTGAAATTCTCTCTATGTTGATTGCAACGGGTATGTAATTTGTGACAAATTAATAAAGTTAGGGTCGCTGTATTATCAGAAACAGATTGCATGTAACAGATTTGACGCAGAACAGACTCAAACAGAGTGAAAAACTAGAACACAACTGGTTGCAACAGTAAAACATGATTATTTTTAAACTGCAATGCCACATCTTAGTAAGGACTCATAAAGACCTACACATGTTAGGAAAATCTGTGTATCCTGTTTGTCTGGGGGAGAAAAAGGATTTTTAAATCACCAAGTATTATATTGGTATCTGTCTTAATAATCCTACCTACATCAATTATCTCATTATTTTTGCCTCTTCAGGTCTTTAAGCAGTGCACACAGTATTATAGATTGCATTAGCTATCATTTTAGATGGTATTGGACAGCATTAGAGACTTAACAGTGATCATTGGAAGGAGCTATTAGAAGTGTTATGCTTTCATTTCACTCTATAGGAAACTTTAGACATGACATTTTCTTTCATTCATCGGTGTAGTGGACATGCCTTGAAGTGCCTTAATTACTTAAGACACTTTTTCTTGACTTATGAGCACAACATGCTCTTCCGTCTATCACACTTTTTGTCTCGTTTGTGTTAGTCTTTTGTGACAACCCCTGACAGACCGGATGGATTTATTGGAGAAAACAACCTTCAGGCCTTTCCAAAGATTTTCAAGCAAATTCACCTCCAGACCATAGCTGGTGTCTTGATCACTGGGCATTAAGACACATATCACGTAGCATCTGCAGCACTGTCTTTGCTATGTGCCGAAAGGTCATTGTCATGCTGAAAGGTGAATCCTTCCTTTGAGGTCATCTTTCTTGAAAGATGTTTCGGCTTTTATCTTTGTTTATGGTTGCCTCACTACTACTGGTTATGCTGGGACCATCTTCTCTGCTAACCAGGTGACGAGCAACTGCAGTTTGTTTCCTGTTTATTACCCCCATGGTGTTCAGGCTGGTGTTCCGAGGAGAATATTTTCTGCTCCTGCTGTCAATTTTGCTATCATTAAGAAAACTCCAGGGAGGCTAAGATAACCATTTAATATAGGAGCGGGATCTATCTAGCTACTCTTCCAAGAAGGTCTAATTAATGTAGTGTAGAGCTCTTTTGGCAGGTTTTCCATCATCACAGCCAGACCCAGAAGTTCTTTTACACCATCTAAGCCTAAGGAAATACATTTTTTAGGGGCCAGTTATAGTCGGTTTTTCCATGATAGCAAGCCTTTGAATGACAGTGGAAACTACAATTGGTCTTAGGAGCAAACACCAAAAGCATCATCTCAGTACAAACCAGTAATTTTGCTGTCCACCCATGTCAAGTCTCCAACAAAGAATCACCTGACCTTTTCAGAAGCTGAATAGGGACATATCAAACACAACTGTAGAGGATGACTTGCTGTAATTTACCACAAATCTTTGCTGTCTGTACTCCCTTTGTTTTCCCTGTTTTTCACTTCAGCTGTGTTGTGTGCATCTTGCCGTGTTTGCAAGCAGGACATTTTCCTTACTCACTTGATGTAACTGCTTGTTTTATGTGGAATAGTAATACTAGTTTGGTTTTGCTTTTTAGCAACAGTTTGTTGCAATTTTATGTTTTCTGCAGCATTTCCTTCTAAGCTTGGTCATTTACACTGATTATGGGGTTTGCATCTGAAGCTAAGCAGTGTTCAAACTGTGCATTGATGTTGAATTGAATTTTTATATGGCTGAGATACGCTGTGCTGTCCACCTGTTAAGTGTGTAATCAGTGATTCAATGTCTTTATGTGCCTCTTGTAAGATAATGGGTGAAAATTATTCTGAGGAACCAAACCTGCAATTACTTCACTTCTCGGGATTGTGACATGCCTGTGAATAGTGTGATTAATGGCAATTGCACTTAAGAATTATGAGGTTTAGTCTAGATTTTATGGCTTTTTTCCCTCTTATTGCATATGCTCGTGGATGACGAACATCATAGCGACTAAAAAAGGAGTCTTTTGTCTGATAATAATTTACTGACAACCTTTGACAGCATTTGAATTGCAGGAAGTTGCTTTCATCATCAATCTTTTGATATATTGTTATTCTTTATGCCTCAAACAACCACACATTAAAAATCACATAAATGCATTGTGATCTTGGGTAAACCTCATGCTGTAAAGACACAGTCACAGTTCATAAAAGAAGGGAACATGGCAGGTGCTGCATAGACTGAACTGTTAAATTTTCTCAATACAATATCTGTTGACATCATATATGATTAAGCATAATGCCAATTTTTTTTCTTTGTATTATTACACTCACCACTTCATTAGGTACACCTATTTAATTAACCTGAACAAAACGTATCTAACCAGCCAATCACATGGTAGCAAATCAATGCATTTAGGCATGAAAACATAGTCAAAATAATGTGTCAAAGTTCACATTGTCCATCAGAATAGAGAAGAACTTTCCCCTGAACCATCTTTCAAACTGCTTCGAGCTGTTAGGAGCAATCTCTCAAATAACCCCTGGTTACAAACAAGTTATGCAGAAGAGCATCTCTGAATGCACTAAAGCCTTGAAGCAGAAGGCTGCACCATGTGCCACTGCTGTCAGCTAACAACAGGAAACTGAGGCTACAGTTTGCACAAGGTCACCAAAACTGAGCAATAGAAGACTGGAAATACGTGGCTTGGTCTGATAGGTCTTTGCTTTCTTGGATGGTATGGTCAGAATTGGGCATTAACAACATGAAAGCATGGATCTATAATGATTTTGCTGGTGTAATGGTGTACCAACTGAGCATCATTTAGAAAAATCACTTCTATGAAATGGTGACCTAAGCTTTCCATCAGTCTGTTAATGTCCAAAACCAGTTAACCTGGATCTAGACTTACACAGACGTGTTACAGCTTGTTTGGGTTTATAGAGTTTATAGAATCGTCTGTGCGCCCCCCCCCCCCCCCCCCCCCCCCCCCACCACCACCACCACCACCACCACCACCTGTGTTTTCAAGCTGTGAATACCTGCAATTGTTAGCATCTCACTGATCGATGTCTCTGTTTTTTGTCAAGAAGACTGATCGACCGATGAAGAGGTCTGGTTTGAGAATGGTTTTCTAAATATGTTGACAAGTGCTTTTTATTTCATTTTTTTAATGTTAAGAATTATTCTACCATTTATAGTTCTATGATCTCCACATGTGCAACAGCTGTTAAATGTGGGGAGATGGCAACAAAGCACAACCAGTAGACCAATAAGATGTCATGGGTAAGCTTTTGGTCATTTATAGCAAACGTTTCCTTAGGAAGTCTATTGACATAAAAGACTGCCTGAACCATCTGCTCTGTAGGAAAGTTAACATTGCTCTCAGGTCATTGTTTGATGATGCTTGATAGGAGGACTTATATATTGAGTCCCTTTTATGTACATAATACCAAATAGCATTACATATGAATGTTCCCATTATGAATTTTTCCATTTCCTGCAATTATTTTTTTAATAACTGTGGATGCTCTTGTTGTGTTGTGTGTAAAGCTATTGTGTGAACTCTTGTTGCAATACAAATAACTCAAAGTGGGCCAATAACGATAACTTTTAGCCTCAAACCTCAGCCAGACTGTGTCTTTTTTTTTTTTTTTTTTTTCTCTTAAATGACATCAGAAACAGCAGTATGCGACATTACGTGATGGCAGAGCTTCAGTTCATCCTTTGTCATCCTAATAAATAGGACAGGGGGAATGAATGAGAGAGAGAGGGGGAGAGAAAGAAAGAAAACCAAAGGGGAGAAGAGACGGTGAGAAGGGGGGGGAAGAGAGACAAAAAAAAAACAAAAAAAACTCCTGGGTCACCTGTATGGAGAAAAAACAAACAAACAAACAAACAAACAAACAGAGGAGACAGCAAACAACAAAGAGCAACATAATAATAGAGAAAACAAAGCACCATCACAATAAACTAGCTAGTCATAGATATCAGTATTTACTAAGTAATAAACGATATTGTGCAGCACGCAAGATAGACAGCGCACAGTGTGCTTTGAGGCAGCAGCCAGGAAAGCTTTAGTCCGCGTCTGTGAATACCCATGTGTGCATACCTGTGTGGATCAGCATGCTTGCATTCCAAAGGTTTCTCCATGTAATGATCTGCTAGGGAGTGTGGGGGGGCCACAGCCCCGTCCTCCAGGGTGTGAAGCGGGTATGGAGGAGCCAGACTGTGTCTGATGAAATTGTGTTTGTGAACAGTTTACTTTTTGTATGCACATCAATGTGTATTTTACCCAGAGAGAATATGTACATTATTGTGCAGGGTTTTTCTATATTTTATTTTATCTGCACTCGGAGCAAAGACTGTCATTCAGAACTTGAAGTCCTAGCAGCCCTGAAGCGCACATCATTGTAATGTAATTGTGCCAAGATCTGATGATGATGATTGAGGTGAGGCCTTATTTATACCTCCATGGACTAGTCTTTCTCTGCTACTTTAGGCAGCTTTTGCTCTCACCTAGCTATTACCTGTCAGTCACAGTAATGTGCATTGGGTATCTAGGTCCATTTTCCACCTGCTTGCTTTGATGCCCACCAGCAGGTTGTTGACAACACACTCCATAAATACCATGCCCTTTTTTAAAGGGCTAATTTCATGCTTTTTGGTCTCGAAGAACTGCATTATCGATTGCACTTTTCTACTTTCTTAATAGTGATTATCAATTGTGTTTTAAATGGAGCAGTATAGTTATAGTGGCTCCATCTGCCTTCTCCTTTTATTTTGTTGTATGCCAGCTCTATTTTCATGGGTGCTTAAATTCTGATCGAAATCTTGTAGAAGGAAAAAGATTTTCACTTTCTCTTTCCAGTTCTAGCCCTAACCATCAGTGTAGTGAAGTGTAACATTTATGAAAGGATCCTATTAGTTAATGTCCCCCCTAGGGGAAAAAAAAAAAAGGTGTGTGTGGGGGGGGGAGGGTTGAAAGCTGGGTCAAACAGTAGTGTCCAGTGTATAAATTTAATAAAGGTTGCTACTTGCTGGACCATTACATTAACATAGAATAAACTACTGTGAAAGGCATAAAAATTCAATCTCTTCACACATTTTCCTTCTGTCTCACCTTATTTTGCAGTTGGTGGGTGGTGAGTTTGATCTGGAGACCAACTTCATTATCCAAGATGCGGAAAGCATCAGCTGCCTGGTGGAGCTGCTGGAGCACTGTGACATCACCTGCCAGGCTGAAATCTGGAGCATGTTTACCGCGGTCCTTCGAAAAAGTGTTCGAAATCTGCAAACGAGCACTGAAGTGGGCCTTATCCAGCAGGTGTTGCTGAAAATGAGCTCAGTGGATGACATGATTGCAGGTACGATAACGATATGATTCTGTCTTCATTTTTTGCCTGTAGTAGACGTAGTATGTGTGTTTTGTTTGGGGTTTTCTTTGTTGTTGTTTTTTTCAGATGAATTGATGGTAATGAATATGATGTTTATATCTAGAAAGTACATAAGAATGCCTGTTAGGATTTAGCTTCAGTCAAAAAGACAATTTCTCTGTACTTTTTGCTGAAGGTTTTCGTAAAAAAAAAAAAAAGGCGACTTAGCCCTAAATTTTATCCAAAACAGTTCTATAGTAACATGATTAAAAAATATAAAAACATCAACAAATTTCTTCAAAACCAAGTAGTGAAGACAACAGTGTACTTGATGATTCTCATTGAAAATATGAAGGAAATTAAGTGTGTATGGGGATTAGATTTTGTTCAGTAATTTAGCAAATCCACACAATTCTTTTGACACATCAGTTTTTGGGAAAAGTCACAATAGCCTTGAACTGGGTCGCCACAGTTGATCATCTGCCTCCATCTCACCCTATCCCCGTTTGCATGTCCTCTTTCACTACATCCATGAATCATCTTGCCTGTGATCTTCCTCTTTGCCTACTCTCTGGGAGCTCCATATTCAACATCCTTTGTCCCTTTTCTTCACATGTCCAAACCACATTAGCCTTACTTCTCTAACTTTGTCTCCTCCTAATATACTTTATCTTACATAGTATAAAAGAGGAAATGTCTCTCCTGGTCATTCACATTGAAAGTCTTAGCTGCTTCCACCTTCTTTCCCAATCTTTTTGTCAATGCCACCGCCTCCAAACCATACCTCATAACAGATCTCGCTATAGTCTTATAAACCTCCTTTTTCATTCTCGCTGCTATACTTCTGTCACAACTAACCCCTGAAACTCATCTTTGCCCACTTCACTGTACCTGCACTCTCTTTTTCCACCTCTCTTGTGTACTGTCCATTGCTTTGGATGTTTGATCCCTGGTATTTAAACTCATCTGCCTTCACTACTGTTCACTCCATTGCATTCACGCACATGTATTCTCGTTTCACAAAAGCACTTAATATTAAATATAAACTACTGTATTTTACTGTTTACTTATCCTGCAATATTTTACATGTATTGGTTAGAAACTAAAGTTTTGGGGTTTTTTTGTTGCAGAGCTTCGAATAAAATACAGACGTAATTAAAATGTGGTACCAGGATTATATTATATCTTTTTGATAACACCTTCAGGTAGAAATAGACACACAAGGATGTAGAAACAACTGAGCTCAGAACCCCTCAGTCTTTGAAGATTAATGTTAGAGATGAGTTTTTTGTCACTGCGGTTTTGTGTACTGAAGTCATTGTCACTGACATGCTGGGCTGTGCAAATTACACCCGTACCCCATCTTACTTCTAAATTATGCTTCAGATGATGAAATTAAAATGCATTTTCGCTGCAGTGTTCCAAGTCATTCTCCATGCAATTTCGGCTTTTCTGTGTTAAATATAAGAATTTCACGGACAATGAACTGTAATCTAAAGTAAAACTGTCTCCATTATCTCAGATGTTCAGTCATATGAATACTTTTCCCCATGAGAAACTCCAGGAAAACCTCCAGCGTGGATGAATTATAATATCAGCAAAGTGCAGCTGCATGTGATGTGTTTATGTTATCTTTGTCTTTAAAGATTTGCTAGTGGATATGTTGGGAGTACTGGCCAGCTACAGCATCACAGTGAGGGAACTAAAAATGCTCTTCAGCATGTTGCGAGGAGAAGGAGGCCTCTGGGTGAGTAATACCAGGACGAGCTGTACATGTGTGTGATTGTTTGACACTGTCACTGGAGTCGCCTCAAGAAACCCATCAACACTGATCGGTCTGTGGCTTGTTCTGTAATTGACTTACTGTCGAATGATTGGATGAAGTAACTGAAAAGCTATTGAATGTCTGCTGTCCAGCCAGCCACAGAGAAAGCCTTGCTGTCTTATCTATACCCTTTTTATCTTTGCCACCTGTGCAGCCGAAGCATGCAGTCAAAATGTTGTCGGTGCTCAATCAGATGCCTCAGAGACACGGTCCGGATGCCTTCTTCAACTTTCCTGGTCGCAGCGCAGCAGTAAGCTTTCAGATTGTACATTCTGCCATGAAGCAGTTTTCATACATGCATTGCAAGCATGAACTTTTTTGCATGCACAGTGTGAAAATGCAATAAAAAGATGCAAATGAACCTTAAAATCAAAGATTACACAGGTAACAAAGGGTTCTGTTAAGAAAGGGGGAATAAGGGGAGGTGTATCCACATACACAAACCGCATCTCAGGTACTTTTTGGTCTGCATAGTGGGCAATACACTTTCTATAATGTGGAATATACCATACTGTGCCTTTTCCTCATTAAGGCTTTGCAAGATCAAAAGCCTTGTTGATGTTTTTTTCTGGTTTGCTGGATTTTTAATCAACATATTGCAGGATGCTGATTAAAGCAAGTAAATGAGGTGTCACAGTGATGTCATTAAATGTTTGTTTTTTTTAAACTGATGGTTTAAAAGTTATTTTAAACTAAACTCCCGAAAGTCTTTGAGATTAATTGCAAATTCACTCAAAGTGGAACTCAAGCAGATTTATGTCAAAGAGGCTGAACACATGCGCTGATAATGTAGTCTGCATGAGAATTATGTCAACACCTAACGCTATGGACGACAGTTCCAGAGCAATTATTAAACATCAATATGTAAGTGGAGGTACATATTTGGATAATTAAAATAAAGACTTTCCTTTATGTTAGTCTCAAAAATGGAATGAAAGTATGGATTCAGGGATATTCTTTTTGTATTTTTTTGTAGGTGAAATTATGAACATTTTAATTTACATTACTGACTTATATATTTATGTTTAATTTTAATTCATATGGTATAGTATAGTAGCATATTATCCTGCTATAATACACCAGTCTCTCTGTGTGTGAACTCCTCCTACACAAGAACTCGTTCAGCAGCCAAAACTGGCACAAAGAGGTACATCTAAGGCCCCTGAAGCGTCTTATACAAATCAGATATTATAATGCTATCATAGTGTCCAGCAACCACCTACCAATGGACTAAAATGACCCATATGTAGCATTTATGAACCGGTAACACCTTATGAGTCATTGTGTCATTTTAACTTCACAACAGTAACATCAAATGTATAGCCAAAAAATCTGAATATTCAGATATACTGTATATTATATATTATGATGTCACTATGCCATCTAACAATGGACTAAAATAACATTTGTATAGTAGAGCAGGACCTGTGCATTGCAGGGAAGCTGCAAAAGTTGGTTAAACTTTATGCAGCCAGTCCAGTATTTATCTTCAATTTATATACTGCCCCTATTTTCTTCAAAGCAAACAAGAATAAAGCTTAGGTGCATACTAGTCTGTATAATTTAGCTTACCCTGTCATGTAACTCAGCGATAGCAGTAGGGGAACATAATTTTAAGGAGCTATCTCTGATGGTGCATGAATTTGTCCTTTGCTATCTTTTCTGTTTGTTTTTTGTTTTAGGCAATTGCTTTACCTCCTATTGCTAAGTGGCCTTATCAAAATGGGTTTACATTTAATACCTGGTTCAGAATGGATCCCTTAAATAACATCAACGTGGACAAGGACAAACCATATCTCTACTGGTGAGTACACACTAACTTATGCTTTTACTCCTTTTTCCAATGTCCTCAGTACACGCCCATCCCTCTCATAGGTGCTGTAAGGCCACGTTATGACGCCAAAGAGAAGTGAATTGCGCTTTCCAGTTTTCCATCATTCTAATTGTTTTAGCTTTGTATTAGAAATCATACCCTCTCTGCAGAGGCCTATAAAGCTACAAGCAGTTTTATTGACAAAGCAGTATGGTGTCTGATATGCTGTGACCTACAGTGATTTTCTCGTCTAAGTAGATTATGACTGCAACTTGTTTTTCAAGGTTAAACTAGTTTTACAGACAGTTTTTTACACACTGCCAGCTCTTATGTAATGTGGTTTGTGAAAAGGGCTTCATTTTTGCCAGATAATATTCACGAATTATAATAAGAATAGGGAATTAGGTGCGATTATTGAGATTAAAACCCACAGAGCCATGAACTACAGCGGCTACACAACTGCCGACTCCAGTGGTGAATTGCCGCTCTGGGAGACGCTATGGAGGTATTAATTTAGTTTTGAATATCTGCCACATAAGGCTCACGTAGCAGCCCTTCCAGGAAGGAGCTTGTGAGTAATTAGTGCTAAAGTCAATAACCTAGACGTGCAGTGATGTTTGGCTGCTCTGTTTATTAGAGGAACTCTAGGAGAAAAATACAAAAGCGACATATAAAAGAATTGTAGTAGGAGAGCGAGCTAATAATAAAGATGAAAAGTCAGAGAGAAGACTAATTGCCCAATAGGTAGTTCAGTGTGAATGAAAGAGTCTGTTCACCTTGGAGAGACTTGTTCTGTGTTTGTCAGATGTACAACATCAAAAAGAAAAAAAAATGGCTAAGCTGTGATGTTTGCATTCGTCCAATCATGTTTGTATTCAGCACTGGTACAGTCCCACAAAAAGGTGAGATATGCCAAACTAATCCTGTTTATGCTTTGCTCTGAATGCCTCACAGCTCATTGGTAGGGCATGTAGACAACAAAAAGAATTGTATCTTTAGAAAGGAGTGTGTCCACTGTGTCTTGGCTGCCTCAGCGGTATCCGTGTGTGGGTCATATATTTCTCTAGCTCTGCATCCAGCCCTGCGTTGCACAGGCCTGTATCCTTTTTATCTGCCTTGACAAAGAGGTCTGTTTGTCTTAGATGGTGGTGTGGTGGAGTGGGTCTTTGTAGATGGAAGACTAATATAGACCTGAGGATTGTGAAAGTGTATTGCGTGTCAGCAATGAAAAAGATGTTCATTCCAAGCAGGCTACGAGTGGAGAACTATTGTTCTATTGCAAGGTTGTTTGTGCGTGTACATAGTGTGGGCTGTATAGGGTCGGTTCTTATTGTTTACAAGTTGAATTTCCTCAGTGCTTCTGTAATATATCTTTTACCAGGAAGGCAGGAACATCAGAGTGGAGCGATTTGCCATTGAGAGCGTTGTCAAAGCATAGTCTCGCTTTTCTGTTTGTTTAAATCCATTCACTATATAGCTGAACAAATAACTACAGCTACTTTGCTCTTGTGATTCTTGAGGTATAATATCACAATTCTCTTATGAGTTATTTGTCAGTTACTTTTGTAAATTGCTTTCTGGCCGCACAGTGCAAGGTATTTAAAATAGCGTGACCACAAACTTATTATGCAGTGCAAAGCCACCGTTTTCTTAATTTCTTTTTCTTTGTTTGGTGCCTTAAGGAGGAAACATACGAATGAAGTTGAAAGGATGAAAAAATAAAGAAATTGGACTGCATAATTTGCTAGTCAAAAAGTTCTGCTTTTGTTGCTTTAAAAATATATTTTTTTTCTGTTTGTGGCTAAGTACATTTGGGTTACCCTGTCAAGTTTGCCAGCTCATGATTTACTGTGTGAATATCTCTTTCTGCAGCTTTCGCACCAGCAAGGGCATCGGCTACTCTGCACATTTTGTTGGTAACTGCTTGATCATCACATCTCTCAAGTCCAAAGGAAAAGGGTTTCAGCATTGTGTGAAGTATGATTTTCAGCCCAGGAAGGTAAGAGCACTTTTGGTTTGTTCCTCCTTCTAGACCAGGCTTGGCCGACTCCAGGACTCGAGGGCCGGTGTCCTGCAGGTTTTAGATATTACCCTGGGTCAACACACCTGAATCAAATGATTAGTTTATTACCAGGCCTCTGGAGAACTTCAAGACATGTTGAGGAGGTAATTTAGCCATTTAAATCAACTGTGATGGATCAAGGACACATCTAAAACCTGCAGGACACCGGCACTCTAGGCCTGGGTTTGGACACCGCTGTTCTAGACCATATATCATTATTTAGAATTCTTTCAGTTACATTATCTGTACCCATGGACTCTATCTATTCCTAGTAAGGTCTGTGGTGATGAAAACATTTATATATTTCATGATGAAAACTGGAAAAATGTGTAGTAGCTGTAAAAATAAGTAAGTCTAACCCTAACAGTCCATACACACGATGTCTGTTGATGATATTCCTTGTTTTTAGTGTATTTCCTCTTATAGATTTGATTATAGTGTAATGCAGTGTACTTGTATTCATATAGTACTTTTTGTGTTCTTCATTGTCATTCAAAGTCCGACACTTTATTCTACACACTTCAAGCGCTTTATCCACCTCACATCTATGGCCAATTTAGAATCACCAATTAAGCTGACAAGCATGTCTTTGAACTGTGGGAGGAAACCAGTGTAGCTGTAGGAAACTCCTGGAGAACGACCACAGCTGGCGTTCAAACCAGGAAGCTTCTTGCTGTGAGGTGACAGTGCTAACCACTGCACCAGCATGCCACCCTCTATCGATTCCTAGTGTATCTTCTGTGTGGCGGAAACAGTAGGTGCAAAGAGATTTACTGCATCAATGCAGTTTTTTTATTATCTAAAAGTATAACAAATAAAGGGCTGCATGGGCTCAGGGGTGCAGAAACTCTTTCCTTTTGATATGATTATTTTTCAGTGTACTGTCAGGAAAAAACAAACAAACATGCCAGTGTGGATTAGGGGATTTAATAAGCTTGGCGGTAAAAAATAAATTCTCTTGAACTGTTTCTTGATCCCAATTGCAATTCCCTGTTCCGTTTTCTTAAATTGACAATTGTGCTTGTTGCCTTTGTCTCTATACTATATTAATGTCTTGAACTTATTGTTACACCAAATCACTACACATAAGTCATGCTGTGTATGTTTCCATGTAAACGTGAATGTATTTAAAGCCCCTGAGCAGTCTTAACAGGTCTAATTGGATGTAAATGTAGATGAGAATATGAAACTTAATTTAGCATGAAGTGTCAGTGTAGCGTACCTATCCCTGCAGAGAATGAAAGCTGTCTCTAAGCATGTGTCAAACAATTAGAGGCTTCACATAAGACCTGGGAACAACTATTCGTCTCATTCCAAGTGTCACACTGCAGGTATGTTTTTGTGGAATAACGTAGAAGACAACTTGTTGTAAATTGAGTTTTTAATTGATTTTGAGTTCAGACATCTGTGGATAAGTACAGGTAGCTTGCATTCTTCCCCATAACCAGGAGTCCTACTTCAAGTGTCCTTACCTTTGTGTGAAGTAGCAGTAATTCTATTAGACTGCTCACATTGCCCTTCCTGGGTCAAACTAATAAAAAGTGGGCATAGTCACGTACTGTAGGAGATGGACAATCTGTTTCCTGCTGCTGTGACTGATTGTCTCAGTCTTACCCTATGTTCATATTATGAGCAGCCTGAGTGCTTTATAGTGGTATGCAGTTCTGCATTGGGCGTCTTATTGTTATCGGCACAAGCAGCTTGACAGGGGGAGCAAGTCCAAGAGCAGTGCAGACACCAATTCAAAGGAGTTCTGCAGTATTTTTAATAAAAAGCAACATCGAATTAACATTTTTAAAAACTCATAATTAAGAGGCCACATATATTGCCTGGACTGCAGTGTCACTGTCTCTTTGCTACATGCCATGTTCCTACTCTCAAGTAAAGGCACAAAAAGTAAAAAGACCGAAAATATATCTTAATAAAAGGTGGAAAAAATATATTTTTCTACTTGATATCATTTAATCCACATTGTTTTGCTTCTGCCTGGTGTGCCTTTGTCCCACTTTCCACATTTCCAACTGCTGCTTCCAATTCCTGCTACTATTGCTTACAGTTTCCTATTTCTTATTATATAAAGAATTGAGAATTAATTTAGAAGAATTAAGTTTTAGTTACTGTTTGTTTGTTTTTGTTTTTTTTAGCAGATGAACAGTTGATATGGTCAAATATATAAATACACTCACTGTTCACTTCTTTAGGTTCGCCTTGCTAGTACCTAATGCTAGCAGGGCTGGGACTACTTTTTCCTTCAGAACTGCATTAAGTCTTTGTGGCATCAGTTCAACAAGATGCTTGAATGATTCCCCCAGGAATCTGGTACACGTTGACGTGATAACTTCACACAGTTGCTGCAGAGTTGTTCATCCAGTTGTACATCCGCAATCTTGTGTTCAACCACATCCCAAAGGATTGAAATGCGATGGTTGTAGAGGTCATTTTTTGTACAGTGAACTCATCATCATGCTCAAGACACCAGTTTTAGATGGTTTGTGACACAACATGTAATCCTGCTGGAATGAGCAATCAGAAGATGAGTATACTGTGGTCATAAAGAGATGGACATGGTCAGCAACAATAATCATGTATTGTGTAACATTTAGTGAATGCTCAGTTGGTACTAAGGAACCCAAAGAGTGGAAAGAAACCCCCAACCATTACCATCCTAGTAATGGTCGTGAAATCCCAGTACATCAGCAGACACCAGCAACCACGTCATGTTTAAAGTGATTTAAATTAACTTTTGTCTCCATTCCGATGCTCGGGTTGAACTTCAGGTGACTGGCTGATTTGTGTTGACAAGCAATTGAACAGCTTCACCTTGTGAAATGGGCGGTGAAATAATATAATAACAGACCATTAATGTTTACCTCTTTTAGCATATAGTTAATAAGAAACAACTTTCTCCCTCTTGCTAATTTTTAAATTGTTTTTTTATTGTTGCACCCTCTCACCCCTTTGCCTGCAGTTCTCCAGTATTTACCTTCCTTTTGTGTGTGATAAAAATGAGCTGTCAAGCTTCATTTCCATTGTTCTTTTGAACTTTGTGATTCATTTAAAATTATTTGTGATGTTGTTTTATAAACTAAATGATACATTTAGTTAAAACATTAATGACCTAAATACATAATGCTGTATTCTTAAAATCTCAATCTGATTTCTTTCTCACCTTTAGTGGTACATGATCAGTATAGTCCACATCTACAGCCGCTGGAGGAACAGTGAAATCAGATGCTATGTTAACGGACAGCTTGTTTCTTATGGAGACATGGCATGGCACGTCAACACAAATGATGTAAGTCCTCCTTATTTGTTACTTTTTCTCACTGTTGCCGTTTTGTCGTGATTTTAATGCTTCCTGGCACAAGGCTGACTAAGGCTGCCACATCAATGTTTCGCATGGCTCGCGCTCTGTGGGAGTAAAACATGTATACATCCTCAATAATTCTCATTGATGAAATGAGAAAATGAGTTTTAACTCACTGTTTTCCTCTGAAGTCTGTCTAGGGTTTCACTCTTTATTTGAACATGTTTGTCCCGGTTGTGCTGCAGTAGATATCAGAATACAATTTTGAGACCCAGTAGCTGTTTTATGTGTAAATAATAACTTCCATTAGACTGAGGATGTCTTTTTTAAAATGTGTGATAACAAGGTGATTTACAGTCTAACAGAATATTTGTATGTTCAGATGATTTCGCACAGTTATTTAGAAATGATTAGTGTTGCATTTGGACTTGCAGAGAGGAAACACATTTAGAAAGGTGTGCTTTGAACCAAGTGTAGTTCATGAAATATTCAACCACATTAAATGAAGATGCCTTAATTTGTGATTTTTGTAAAGAAATGTTGCGATACATGAAGAAAAACATGAACATTTGCAGTATTCCATAGACATAAGCAGGTCTCTGGTCACATACAGTGAGCAACAAATTTATTAGACAACCTGGCAATGTGGTTTAAGCCAGAGCTGTCCTAAATTTTCTGTAATTTCCAAAATGTTTCTGTGATGGTTAATCCATCACTATGCATCAGTTTTCACTAAAAATTATATTTTTATTTTGTTATATTATATTTATTTTGCTGAATTGTAATT
The DNA here is from genome assembly GCF_041146795.1 of Maylandia zebra. Lineage (NCBI taxonomy): Eukaryota > Metazoa > Chordata > Actinopteri > Cichliformes > Cichlidae > Maylandia > Maylandia zebra. The sequence continues at coordinate 31,310,118 of NC_135180.1, forward strand.
GTTGTTGTTGGCCACAAATTTTCAAATTGATTGTTTTACAGAAAAGCAGATAAAATAATCAAACTTTTAAAAACTTTTTATTAAGACGCTAAATTACAGTTGTTTTCCCGCATCCCGTCCTTCCATCCATTCTCTTCCATTTATCCTTAACAGGGTCACTGGAATCTATCCCAGCTTTCATAGGCAGAAAGGCGGGGTACACCCACTAACAGAAAAGTTTTAGTGGTTGAATGTTGTCCTCTGATGTATGATTTATTCTCTAATCCGTGGTCCTTTCCTCCATGTTTGATGTTCGACATGCTTTCACTTACTCCCACTGTGTATTCAGTGTAACCGTAACTGCACTTAGTTTAAATGCAGAGATTATTGCTGCCTAGGGTTACCGTTTCTAGTGCATGTTATGATTTATGGCTGTAAATCTGACTGTGTTGTGCTTGATTGATTTCTGAGAAGACCAGAGGGCATAAAAACATGAATTCACATGAACTGAAATGTGACTTTTTTTGTCTAAGTAACAATATAGGTTTTAGCTATAAACAAGATTTTGGCAGATTTTTTTTTTTTTTAATATTTGGGTTTTCTTGTTATTTTGACAGGTGGTAAATAAATTTGTTAAGGACTGTATATTTGCTGAAAAGCTCTGTGTTTTGTAGACAGTGAATTTTCTTTACTTAGTTGGAAGACATCTAACATGCATTATATGTATAATTTTGATTTCTTCTTCTGTTTTTTTGCTATTGAGGCTACAATCTTAAAGGTTAAATGCTGTCATCTTTAGATATCCTTTTTAATTGCCTTATTCTGTTCTTAACTACAACTCAGATATAGATTATTGTATCTTTCTAAGTAATACAGTCCACTAAAGCTGTATTTCTTAGTTAGCATAAATATATGTGGTAATGTTTTGGTTGACTGTTTGCTTTAAATCTTACACATGTTGGACGTAAAACAGCATTTTTACAGGGTTAAATAGAACCAGATCTCTATCAACTAATCTGATGTTTTTATTCTTCCATTGAACCTCTTTTATAGATCTTCACTTGTTATGCAATTTGCTGTTGCCGCTGTAAATAGCCCTTCGATTTGGTGCTGGATGTAACTAGAGCACATTTTTTCACTACCACAGAGATTATATAGAGGTTTCATGTCTTTGTAAATCAGGGCCGTTAGGAAATTCTTTCCATCAGGGAATTGTCAACGTAAACACTGAAACAACATGAGAGAATGTTATTTTGAAAAACGAAATTGAATTTCTTGGCTGGAATAGAAAATAAAACACATTTGAAGGACCCATTTGAAAAATCAAATATTTTACATTTTACTTTTAGACCTCTGCGTAATAGAGCTGTGTGATATATATATTTTTTTCTTTTTCTTCTAGTCCCTGATGGTGTTGCCTCTTTTTCTATGTCCCTCTTGCAGAGTTATGATAAGTGCTTCCTTGGGTCCTCAGAGACAGCGGATGCTAACAGAGTGTTCTGCGGACAGCTAGGAGCTGTCTTCGTGTTCAGCGAAGCTCTCAATCCCGCTCAGATATTTGCAATTCATCAGCTAGGACCAGGCTATAAGGTATGTGCTTGTGGGTGCCTAAATTAGATTACATGTAAGCAGTCTGCATTACCAATCCATCTGTGAAATCAATGAGCAGCTCTGTCCTGCTGTAGTTCCTTTGCCTTGTATCGCTGTCCTGCTTTTCCTCCCAGATAAACGGCTGCATAAATTACCTACTTCTGGGGAATAATGGCACAGTACACAGAGGAAAGCAGCAGGCCCTCTGAGGGGATAGAGACATGAGCCAAGTTATATCAGCTGCAGCAGGTGGAGCGCTCCCGAGCATCTTAACAAAAATCAGAACATGAATGTGAATATAAAAGGAAACTGACCTCCCAAAATAGGGATTACAGTGTGAATATTTATTATATGTTGACAAAACATCCCACTGATCTGCAAGAAAAAGGAGGTGCCTGTTTACTTTCAGATTATTCTCCTTATTGTCTCACTTTTGTCCCAGATGCTCACAAAAGGCTGTTTCTGTTCTGTTTCTTCAGTGTTAAGCCCAACACCCTCTCACAAAAGTAGGAATGGCATTTCATGCTAAATAAACCCTGAACACAAGATGTGACTCATTCAGTTTGCACTCTCAGTGACCAATTTGTGCCACTAGTGTTTTGTCTCCAGCTGTTTTAAAGACAAACTTACTAAGTAAAAGCTACCCTGCTGAAGATGATTAAAGTCAGGTCTACTGATGCCCAAGAAATTCTCAGAGAAATCATTGTTTTCTCTTTTTGCTAATGGCTGGTTACTTGTTGTTCCCCTCCTTAACTGCATTTCATGATCTTCTATTAAGACACAGCAAAGCAATCGTTCAGAATTCTTGAAATAATGAAGAATAAATGTCCCCAGGGGAGACAATTATCTGCAGTTTGTGAAGTTGTGAACAATGTTTTTAAGACCTAGACAGGTGAGTTGGGGAGAAAGGTCAGACAGTTGTCTACCCCACTGATTTATTGTTGTAGTGGGAGTGCTATACAAATGACGAGAGGTCTGTTTTAATTCAGAATTGCCTGGAGGAGTCTGAGTGCAGCCAATCTCAGCATACATCTGTTAGACTGTGTACTATACACTCAACTTTATACTGTCTGAACTCAGCAGGGCCTGAGAAAAACCATCGCCTCTGATGTATGATTTATTCTCTAATCCGTGGTCCTTTCCTCCATGTTTGATGTTCGACATGCTTTCACTTACTCCCACTGTGTATTCAGTGTAACCGTAACTGCACTTAGTTTAAATGCAGAGATTATTGCTGCCTAGGGTTACCGTTTCTAGTGCATGTTATGATTTATGGCTGTAAATCTGACTGTGTTGTGTTAGCTAGATTTCTTCTTCAGGCTCTGAACTTGGATGTACTTCTGTTTATTTCGTTTAAAGTACAAACAAACAACTTTTTTCTTGTAAAGTTCAAACTTTATGATTGACTTGACATTCACAGACTTTGACAGATACAGTTAGAGGTGCTTCTGGACACACTGTGCCTGACAGCAGCTGACATATTTTTTTTCTCTCCATTCATTACTCCCGTTTTAGCAGTTAGTTAATCTTCAAAAGTCAGGTAATGACTCACGAGGTCTGGGAGTTCTTTAAACAGAAAGCCTAAAAAATCCCCTCTCTGCATACTTATTCCTAATATTTTCTTCTTTTTTCTTTTTTCATTTTTCTTTATTCTCCTGGAAATAATGTCATCTGTATTTGACAAGTTAAAACAGTTGTGCCATGATTAACAGTTTTTCACATGATGCACTTTGTTTTTCCTTTGTTTTCTATTATCACTATCATATGTGTTCTACATAAGGTAGATTAGCCCATGAAATTTGTAACAACACTGCACTGCAGTATGAAACACAAGCTATAGGAGAAGATATTGGGGCACAAATCTGGTCCACTGTTGCCCAAAGTATTTGACCTCTAACTGTGCAGTATGCCTTTACAAACATTTGTGAAAGAATGGATCATTCTCTCTCACTGGATTCATATGTGCCACAATTGCAACAAGTCAGTTTGCGGCCAACAGTCTACTGATTTATTAACTGGAAACTTCCAAACCTCCTCTGGCACCAACATTAATATCAACATAAAAACTGTGAGCTTCATGCCCAAACAGCTCCTGTACATGTAAAGTGAACATGGCCAAATACTTTTGACTATGTAAGAAAACCGAATCACAAAAGCTTCAGATAATCCACAGGAATGTGTTGCTTTACAAAATAATCCCAACAGTAATTTTTATAAATAACTAGTGAGGAGCCGATGGGAAACGGACCAAAGCTGGAAGTAAAACAAAACAATGACAAGCAAAGTCAGTAAAACAGAAAACTAACAGCCTACAAAACAAAAACCATGCAGATGATAGATATGTGACTTTTTTTCCCTAGCAAGTAAGAAACAATATACAGAAAGAAAAATGCAAACCCTTGACAGTTGTAATAAAACAGCAAAATGGGGCTTACAGCGCACACAGATATTTAATGGTACTTAATCTTCAAACATTTGGTTAATACTGAAAAACATTTTTTATTTGGAAGTGAAAAATTGCTTTTATTTTAATTTGTAGTTGGATAGTTAGTTCACTGTATTAAAAACACACAAGGGTCGGTAGCAGAAGAAAATGAAAGTCATACGCGGGTATATTGTGTTATTTTTTTACTTGTATCACAGGCAACAGGGAGTGTTGCAGTCCTCTAAGTGTCTTCCTGTGGTGTGCAGAGAGACTGGGTTGCCCCTGGTCAGTGGCAGCCTTTGGGACTAGTAGAAAAAAGGAGGAACTGCACTCTAATTCTTTTTTTATGAGTGTCTGGCCTATGGAATGATGCTGTCACGCTACAGGGTTTGATAGCCCAAAACCCATGGGATCATTATTTTCACACTGCGGCAAGGATCGCACAAAAGTGCAAAGCAGTGGAGCTTGTTATTTCTTGCCACTTGGGTTCCATGAGTTGAAACTTTTGAAGGATGTTAGAGACTTCATGATGAGATGCATGATGTCCGCTGTGTGGACCTGATCATAGCAGGCGAAGAGATTATCTCTTCTGTACGTAGATATGTCATTAAACCCTCTCAGTTTCAGTGCTGTGAGGAAACTGATATAACACCTCTATAAATCTCTATAAATAGACATATTTACTAGCATCATGTTGAAAAAGGTTCATAGCACTTTAGGCAGAGACGAAACTGTAACATGTGTAACAAAACGGAATGAAAATGTCAAATAGTATTATTAAATTTCAAAAGATGCAAGGTAGTGTTGTGCAATACTTGTACTTGTTGTTTAATAATAAAGATTATTAAAAACTTCCAAATGTAAGTTTCTACTAAAGGCTGCCACCCACTTACAACTCTGCACTTCAGAGGCAGTCAGAATAGAAACCATACTCATTGTAGAATTTGACAATCTGAGTCAGATCACATTTTTTTATCCATTTATTCCTCACTGAGAAAAAGAATCCCAGATTTAGATGCGTTTTGGACAGGTGCGCAAACCCTGTTTGCCATGTTGCGGAACATACTGTATTTATCTACAGTCCCTCTAGGACCAGATGGTTGTTTCATCACTGTTGCTTCAGTTCTCTCTGTCTCTCTTTATCTCACCACCACAGTCTTGCTGCCCACAAGTCAGAGAGGGAAGGAAAAGCATTTCTTTCACCCATTAATAATTCAGCCCTCCTGATTAGAGAAATTGATTTCTGCGTTCACACTGCACTGACAGATTAATTCAGCTCATCTGTCAACAGCTAATTGATTGAGTAAATTGAGACTAGTCTGTCATCGATCAGCAGTTTGTTATGGTAGCCATATTGAATGTGTTACTAAACCACTGACTCATTTAACCTGTGCTTTATGAGACATGTTGGTAAAGGCATTGTGGTAAATATGATGCAGTTATTCTTACAAGACACACAGTCCCAGTAAAACATTGAATTATCATCATAATCATCAAGTCGCTGGTTTATTTCCCTCAGCTGGGCGTAAATTTATAATCCGTTTTCTTCCTCTTATTACTATAGATGTGAGGTGGCACAGCAATTTGAAGCTAAACTGCCAACCGCCAGCTTTAATTTGAATGTGTTTTCAGCTGTATTGGCAAAACTCGTCCCCAATTTGTCTCTGCTTCATGACTGTATTGGAAAAGAAAATTACAATGTCAGTGCAAAACAAGCAAAAGCAACACCCCCCCCCCCCCCCCCCCCCCCCCCACACACACACACACACACACACACCAAAAAACCTTTATATCCAAAAAGACTGCTCTGACAGTGCCTTGTCTGCAGCCTTCTTTTAGTATGTTTTTGTGAGAGTTCAGCAGTAACTGTGCTCGGCTTGAATTTGCTGATGAACAGAGTGGAGTAAATGCTTCTTGGTTAAATTAATGCAGGTACACAATCATCTCTGGTATCAAAGCAGCTTTGATCTTTGTCATCAGACCCTAATCATTGTACTCTGCAGTCGAACTTGAAGATTGTCATCAGGCAATGTTGCACTCAGAACAAAAGGCTTACGTGCACATTCAAAGTAAGACAAAATATGCAGCAAATATCTCCATATCTCCAAGAGACATAGCGATGAAAATAATTCATTTTACAAATATAAGTTTAAACATGAGTTTTACGTCTCATATTTTGGAAATTTATTTACAGCCATTTTGAATACAGCTTTTCTTTTGACATGTAAACATAATACTGCTGTCACAGCTCACTTTATTCTCTTAGTTACTAAAAAGCTAATGGTTTTGCCTTTTGTTGTTGATTGCACCCATACAGAATGATAGAGATGAACAGGATGCTTTAATCAATGGAGAAAATTCATTTTGAAAATGGCGATATGCTGTAATGCACTCAGTGTCAGCCATTTTTCATTCTCAAATGAAGTTATAATTAAAAGATAACACCCAAGAGGCAATGATGGGGTGTATGTTCACTAAGAAAAATACATAGCCCATCACTCTCACACTTTTATTTATGTCATTCCTTTATTTGATTTCTCTCTCTCTCTCTGTTTTTTTCTAACAGAGTACATTTAAGTTCAAGTCCGAGAGTGATATTCACTTAGCAGAGCATCACAAGCAGGTATTATATGACGGCAAATTAGCCAACTCCATCGCCTTCACCTATAATGCGAAGGCCACTGATGCCCAGCTTTGCCTGGAGTCTTCGCCTAGAGAAAACGCCTCCATCTTTGTGCACTCACCGCACGCCCTTATGCTTCAGGTCAGTTGCATTACTCTTAACTTTGTGCTCAATACTTTAGGTACTGACTCGTTCATTTTTATTACATAGGGTTTAAAATTCAGTCCGTACGAAGGCGTATTTATGGGTTTTGCCTTACCCTTCCAGGATGTGAAAGCCACAGTGACTCACTCCATCCATAGTGCCATACACTCTATTGGTGGGATCCAGGTTCTCTTTCCCCTCTTTGCCCAGCTGGACTTTCATCAGCTGAATGACAGCCAGGTGGAAACAACTGTCTGGTAAGAAGAAGCAATTTTGAGACTGTACAACTTCTTTTAGAAATGAAAGTAGAAGTTATATACATGAAACTGTAGATGAGGGGGGAAAGTTGTGAATTTAATTCCTTTTTGATATTTTTTTTTATTGTGATTTATGGCTGTGTTTGTGACTGATGAAGGGTTGGCAACTAAAGTAATATTAATCACTTCTTAAAATGACTTAAGGGTTGCTTTTTTTCCCCATGAATACATCTTCATGTAAATTATCAAGTTCAGCTGCAACATTCCAGCATCTGACTTATCCTAATTGGGAAGTCACTGAGGTGTTCCAAATAATTATCACCCTTTTTTGTGGTGTTAAGCTTATTGGCAGTTAACCTCATAACTCACTGGGAGTAAAATCAACAGAAGCAATGGGCTATTTTGTTAAACTTGATGCTTAATATGGTTGAAAACTACGAATGTGGGTTTGCTTATGATTTTATAGTAGATGACAACTTATGATGGATTCACTTCAGAAACACCCAGGGTCTGCAGCATGGATTTGTTGGATAAATAATGCAGTGATGAGATTTTCTGTATCATATAGCAGTCTTGGTCAAGCTGTAGTCCCCTTTCATTATTATCTCTGCTCACTGCTTCAGACTCCTCTCACCCCATCGTTCTGAGCTGGTCTGCCCAAAGCTTCCCAACTGTGCCCAGGATGGAGCCGGAGCTCTGCTCTAATCCTGTGTTAGTTCAATGACATGGATGGACGCAGGAGTGGCCGCATAGCAGCACAAATCCCTGATACCCAAAGCTCTGTCCCTCTGTAGATTCCTCTCCTCTCAGCTCTCTGTCCCTCCTCCTCTCTTTCTAGCATGTTAGAGTCTTTGGCTCACTGTGTGCAACTCTCCCAAGCACTTTGCTTTGTCCTTGCCGTGGCTTTTAGACTGAGTCCTTCTAAAAGCCTGTTGGGCTGAGAAGTTCAAAGCGTCTGCAACAATTAACTCCATATAATGCTCCCTGATCTGCCTTGGCTGCTCTTGACAGCATCATCAAATAGTGATTTAAAAAAAATCCCCTTTAATAATAGCGTGAGCCTGTGTCACCTTGATTTCCAAGCAGTGCTGGTGTCGTATCAGCTACGACTCCTCGACCAAATTGGAAAGAATCTCTGCTTGCAGCAAAGGATCATGGGATAAACCAGACCCACACAGAGTCGTGTCATTTAATTCTGTTCTCTGTTTAAGTAAATAGACCAAAGGGGAAAAAAAACGACTTGAAGTTAACATTAAGTAAAGGAGTTTGTATGCATGTAGTGTATGTTCTCTATACATGAGCAAGCCTGCAGAGGAGTGATTGTGTCCTTGTGATTGTTGTGCTGGGGTGAAAACCACTAGAGGATGTGAGGAAAAGCCGATTAAGAAGTGTCACCAAGCACCACTGTTCCTCAGCCAAAGGCTTCTGCTGAGAAAAAAACCCTGCAACAAAGAAAAAAAATGCCTTCACTGCACTGCCCTGCCTCCTCCTTCTTCCCCCACCTCGTACAAAAATATGATACCTACAAACTCTGTTACAGTTCACCATAAAGAAATTCCCCTGTCCCTGGAGAACCCAGCAAACCAGCCTTTTCTCCTGCACTGAAGAGGGATGAAAGCAGTGAGCTAGAGTTCCCAGCTGACTTCTGACATCCTCTGAAAATGACCTTGTCCCCCCCCCTTTTCATTCTGTTTATAGAATAGTTGATGGACAAATTACATCTTAAGAGTCTGTGAGTCGATGAGCATTTTATTCCTGTATGAGAGATTGTGACTTTTACTTTTACAGTGCCACTCTCATGGCTTTTCTGCTTGAGCTGCTCAAGAGCTCCGTGGCCATGCAGGAACAGATGTTGGGAGGAAAGGGATTTTTGGTCATTGGATACCTACTAGAGAAGGTATGCAAGAGCTTACACAAAATATTGCCACTGTTTTCTAATTTAACCTGTGTTACCACACCTGTAAAAATACGCAGTACTATCAAAGTCTTCTGGAATCAGTCCATAAAAAATAAAATAGAAAAATTCAGACAGTTTTGCCTTCAGGTTCATCTCCTTGTGCGAGCTGGGACTGCTTTCATCAAAGCTAGATTTAGATTAGATGCTTCCTTGATCTCACACATTTCCACAAGACACAGATTTCACAAATCAGTTCTTGTCGTATTTGCTAAATGTCCTTCATCAAATTTCTCAATATGGTACAGTACAATTTATTGTTCAGTCTCATCCCGGGAACACATTCACAGTTCACAAATCTTGTGAATGTAGTAAAAAAAAACCAAAAACCTGCCAGCTATGCTACAAGCTGTCGAGACATGCACACGAAGATGGCCCTGAAAGGGAAATGATTCGGCTTCAGGCAGTTTTAATTGGTTGTTTGTTTTTCTTTTGTTTGTTTTCTTGTATGAATAATACAGGAACATTTTGACCCAACTTCACTATAGAACCTGTACGCTTATATAAACTGATTAAACAACAGCATTTACCCCATAGCCATCACACTACTGAACACAGAGCATTCGCTCCCCTGCTAACAGACCACAAGACTCAGTATCACTGCAAACACTCACTCATGCTGCTTTACATTTGCACAGTACAGCTCATCATCAAATTCTCACTCTCTAAATGTGCGTATTTTACCTTTTTATGTATTCAGTATATGCATCTTATTAAATTTGTTATAGTTTTGCTATTTTTATATTAGATATTTTCTTTACCAGGCATCTGCTGGCTTGTTCTAAACAATGTGTTGTTCTTTCATAATGTCTGTCTGTATGTTTATTGTTATGATGTGCTCATAGGCCACAACAAAAAAGTCAGGGTTTATTATAATAATCATGATGCGTGTAAGATGCTGTCTGACTGTCTGTCTGTGAGAAATTACAAATAAAATAACAGCTGTATAGACGTTTATTATAGTTGAAAAAAGCACATGTTCACCACTTCATTTTCTAGTTCAATAAAAGGATAACTGGGAAATTATTTGGCTTTTTTTCCCAACAAAATCTTTTCAAAGTCCTATCCCAGCGATCTACCATTGTCCTCAGTGCCAATGTGCACCGCGTCTCCCCACACTCTCACAGCCCCGTTACTACTCTAATCTGTCGTTGCCTGTAGCAGAGTCCTAAATGTGTCTTTGAACTAAACAGAGCTAGAGGAAGAACACCCCCCTCCTCCACCCTCCCTTTCTTTTCACATCAATTTTTATTTACCCATTTTGTGATTCAGATCTAGCAGCCGGTGTCTCTAGAGTGCTCGCTCTTTTGGAGTGCTGAGAAATGATGCCACTTTGTCACTCAGTGACTTGCCTTCCTGCTGGCATCAGCTGCTGTTAACTAACAGCCAGGCAGAGTCGGCACCTGAGAGCTGAAGGTTTTTTTTTTCCCTTGCTTCCTTCCCGCCGCCAGGTTTCACACTTTCACATATCGCACCATCTGTTCATTATCTGTTTATGCCACACCTTCCCTTCTTCCCAGGCCTTCATTTTATCCCCTCTCTTGCCCTCAGCAAGTGTCCACCTGGACAGTGAACAGGTGCCAGACATGATCGCTAAAAGAACTCGTCAAAGTTGACTTTTCTGCAAAGTCAAAACAACTTGCACTCATTTTGTTTGAATATTTTAATATAATATACAGTATATTTAATTTATAATTGGACTTCAGTAACTTGACAAAATGACTGAGTAGATCAATTTTTCACCCATGCCAACATACACAACATACACATAGATGAATATATATATATATATATATTTATATGTGTAGATGTAGATTTTCAAAATGCACATTATCATATCACACTATATTATCTGCTGCTGCCCACTTTTGTAGTTTAATGCTTCTGCCTATCTTTCAGGTGTCGGTGACATAGTTACAGATATTTTTATTCGGTTTGTGACAAAAGGCTTTAGCTTCCCCTGGATATTGCAGACACATTTCACAAACAGTTACCTTAAGGGTTTGCTTGATGCAGCAAGTATCAGGGAACATAAAAACTTGCTTACAGCAGAATCGTCTTGGTGACACAATTGTTATTTAACATGACTCTGTGCTTCTCTCTACAGTCATCACGTGTACACATCACCAGGGCTGTATTAGAACAGTTCCTCTCCTTTGCAAAGTATCTGGATGGTCTAACACATGGAGCACCACTCCTGAAGCAGCTATGTGACCACATCCTTTTCAATCCTGCCATCTGGATCTACACCCCTGCCAAGGTGAGTTCCTGCAGGTAACTCTCACTGGCATATCCAGAGTTACAATAACAGGCTTTAGTAATGCCCCACATCATGATTTCTTCTGTAGCGTGGGGTGGTAATAAAAAAATAAAAATCCTTACACATTCATTCTATTTTAATGGAAACAGGCTGTCAAGTATGCATCATACTGGTGTCAGTTTTGATGAGATTCTATGGGCTCAAAATGTGGTCATAAATATTTTGTACTTGTAAAAAAGATTTGTATGTGTAAAAAAGATTTGTATGTGTAAAAAAGATTTGTATGTGTAAAAAGAATTTGTGTGTGCATAAAAAAGATTTGTATGTGTAAAAAGAATTTGTGTGTGCATAAAAAAGATTTGTATGTGTAAAAAAGATTTGTGTGTGTAAAAAAGATTTGTATGTGTAAAAAAGATTTGTGTGTGCGTAAAAAAGATTTGTGTGTGGACTTAGGAAAAAAAAACCCTGCAGGTTACAAGTACGGATTTTGACCCTATTTTTCTTCCTTTCATGGTCAATGTCATGTCAATCACAAATGTAACAATCCAATCAGAGAACAGATGGGTTTGGCTGTCGAGGGGCGCTTTTTTTGAACTGCAGGTCTTTGAAGGGAATAAATGCCCTTTTACATGCCAACCCAGCGTTTTCCTTCATCACCACGAAGGAAAACAGTCTGTGGTCGTTCGAGTTTGGTGATTTTTGTGTCACAGGTCTACGTGTTTAATACAGGGACTTCCACAGCCTTTTCAACAGCGCTGCGGACCGCGGGGTGGGGGCGGGCAGTGTTTTGGAAATGACAGTCTTCATTACAAAGCTTTCTTCGTTATGAATTAGCATACATGTTTTTATTGAACATTTGAAGAACCAGCAAAAAAAAAAACCTCTTGTAGAGGACATAAAGTCAGAGATAGAAAAGACAAGGAGCAGGTGCATCTAGTACAGGTAGAGCTGCTGCAAAAACCCACAGAGCCCAGCAGCCAGCGTAACAAATTCTAGATCCTTTGCTTTTAGTTAGCAGTTAGCATTTGCAGCACATCCTGCGTCCGATGTGAAAGGACTTTTATGCTGCGCACTGTGACTCACAGCAATGGTCCTGGGTCAGCCCTGACTTTGTGTTAAACTAATCCTAAAGTAATAATGGTATTTCTAACCACTGATATACCACAACTTTTTCCTTTCAACAGCTACTGAAAGTTAGGGGACCTAGCTGCTATCGGATATTTATATAGCGATCCTCCAGCTTCAAACTGTATCACCCTTCAAGGACCTGCAGTTCAAAAAAGCGCCCCTCCGACAGCCAAACCCATCTGTTCTCTGATTGGATTGTTACATTTGTGATTGACATGACATTGACCAATCAGATGAAAGGAAGAAAAATAGGGTCAAAATCCGTACTTGTAACCTGCAGGGTTTTTTTTTCTAAGTCCACACACAAATCTTCTTTACGCACACACAAATCTTTTTTACACATACAAATCTTTTTTACACACACAAATCTTTTTTACGCACACACAAATCTATTTTACGCACACACAAATCTTTTTTACGCACACACAAATCTTTTTTACGCACACACAAATCTTTTTTACGCACACACAAATCTTTTTTACACATACAAATCTTTTTTATAAGTACAAAATATTTATGACCACATTTTGAGCCCATACGATTCTCAGTGACAGCAAGCATTTGTGCATGTTGCAATAAAATAAACTCTATGGGTAATAACACTGCAAGTGAAAAACGTTTTTATGAATAATTATTAAATATTTTTCCAAGGATCAACTTGCAAAATTTGAACCAAAGGAAAGCTATTCTTACTCTGCCAGTTGAGATGTCAAATAAAAGTAAATTGTCGTTTTACCTCTAGACGGTGTTCAGGGCCCAAGTGACATTCAGTGACCTACTGCTTTTCTAGCGTGTTTTAAATGTTCCAGAGGTCTTTTCCACCTCCTTTTAAAAAATGACCCATAAAAAATAGGATGAGGTATATCAAAGAAGCTAAATGTGTGTGTGGCAAATACATTTGCCTCAGGAATGCTGCTTGTGGTGCCAAGGCATGAATAAATAAAAAGAGGAAATAAATACAAAAGTGTCTGGAGGCTCGACTGCCACACTCCTCCAAAATAGGGCATAGAGAAAAGAGTAGAGAAATGAAAGAAACAGCTAGGTAATGAAGTGGGGTAGAACACTTTAGCTACACACAGCTACTCTGGCTCCTTCCCTGAGGACATCCCACAAGGTCCACATTTCCTCTCTTCATATTCTCGAGCTGCACAGGCTGCAGAGAGCCAGCTGTGCCAGTGAGCACCCTGACATGCACTGTGCATTAATTACACGGGACCTATGATGTCCTTCCATGGTCATATAAGATTTTGTGAGCAATTTTAATACTCTGTTCCCATGGATATTGCTTTAACAGTATTGCAGTGTTCATTTGTCTCAGAGGCCCTCAAACGATATCACATCACACGCACATCATAGCCACTCTGCCACCTTTCATCATGACTCATATTTGGCTCATTACTATCTTGCAATTTATGACATATGGGGGAAAAACCATCAGTATTTAGTGCTAAAAGGGCTGTAGTAGGATTAAGGATTCTTCTCAGGTCTACTGCTAATTACAGAGGACATGCTAATCATCACTGAACAGAGTGGAGCTGCGACAAATATGAAATTGAGTAATACAGGGTCAGTGGCCATCTAGAGCATACACCTGCAAGGATAATGAGCTCGGTTAGTGTGAAATATCACAGCAAAACTTCTTTCTAAAAGTGGTTTGTGGTTCATTGGGCTGATGTCAATATTTACTTACATTTTTTACTTAACTGTGCATTTAGTAACATGAGTACATCTATGTGTCTATGTTTGTGTTCCAGGTACAGCTCTCTCTGTATACCTACCTTTCTGCTGAGTTTATTGGCACAGCGACCATCTACAACACTATTCGTCGGGTGGGGACTGTGCTTCAGCTCATGCATACGCTGAAGTACTACTACTGGGCTGTCAACCCTTCAGAAAGCAGCGGCATCACACCAAAGGGTCTTGGTGAGCCTATGAAGCATCCTAGATCATTTTGAGCAAGTTCTTTTTTTCTCTCTTTGATGTGGATTTAGGATTTGATTTGATGGGGGTTGCTGTTTATGTAAACTCTTTCTCATCCATCCGAGGGCTCATCCACAAGAAGCTCGGTGTTTTCGTAAGCAACTCATTGGTACCGAACCAATCACAGTCATTGTGTTCAGTCAAAAGCCTGCTATCAAAGCGTCTTCCTGAAATGGCAGCAGCTCCCCCTCATTTGAAATGACTCATCTCCACATGGAAGCGCTTGCTTGTCAGCTGTTAGGACCGTGGCCATCACAGGAGATGACAGTGAAGCAGACACACCATATCAATATTGTCATCCCACTCGGGTGCTTAGTGTGGGTGTTAGGTCTCTGAAACCTGGGCCAATAGCATGACTGGCATTCTCAGTCTGTGAAACAACAGCATGTCACCAAGCAGGCTGTGCTGGGAGTGAAAGTGCCCTTGAACTGTCATTTCCTTTTTGCTATCCATTATTCTTTACTGAAACTATCTGTGTCACAGTGTAAGATTTGTTTTATGTTGGATCTTAGAGCTCACTTTATACTGCACCAATGCCCAATGAAATTTACTTGCTGAAGGTTGAAGCTTGTATTCTGACAATGACAATGTCATACTTGTTGTACAATCAGAGGCTGTTTTCTTCCAAAAATCATGCTTCTCTACCCCCAGCGTTTCCTGCGGCACTGATCATTTCTTACTAATTCTGTCGGGCTGTTGCAGAGCTGGCTGAATATTGCAGTGTTTTGTCTGTATATACCACATCAAGACACTTTGCCTGCGTCCATGATACTTTACCAATGGGTGTGATCCTAACTGATATAATTCTAATAGTGGTAGTGACATACAGGCTGAGTTACGCTCATGATTTCTGACTTTATTTAGTTCCAAATCACATCAGCTCACACCAGGTAGTGTCCCTTATTCCTTCCTTTGTAGATCAAAGGATGTTAACAGGATTCAAGTAATGAAAGTTCATCCTAGAGATGTGGGCCAGATTAAAGAAACCCTGAATCCTTGACCTTTACACTGAGGAGTTATTGAGGCATTTCTGATGCCATGATTTGGGTACTATTTTTGTTTTTAATAAAAAAAGAAAACAAAATTCTAATTATTAAACAGAGTTATCTGTTTTAGTCATGAAACATTTCTATCCTGATGGGAGCAGTTTATAACAGATCATGGGCCACAAGGGAGCATTTAATGAGTATGAAATTGTATAAATCACATGACTTTTGCAAGTGTTGAAGCCAAAATCCTATTAGGACATTTTTCCCTTTTAATTCTCATGTCTTGTCTTGAGTTCATGTTCTAGGACAATGAATTCTTTTCACCCTACTCCGACAAGATTTTATCATAACCTGTGTGTTGAACACTCCGTTCACCAATTTGTAATAACTTACTGTGATGCTAAAATAGCTTGTTTAGGACTTGTTTCTGTCCTAAACGTAGGAACTGTAGTTTTTTTTTTTTTGCACAAGATTGTTTCAAGAGCGAGTTTTCTGTTTAGAACTACTCTGACTTACGATTATATCTGACTGTAATTTGATTTCCTGTACCAAATGAGAGAATGACGATGAGATAAACAGGTAGGAGCCATCCAAGGATTTCAACTCGTGTGGTAAACAGTCAGCAGAGGTTAAGAATAAAAAAGCTCCAGATTTACCAGTCTATCCCAGACTTTGACTTACAATCATGGGCATTGCCTTGTGACTCAGATAATTGAATGCCTAGATGAGGCTCCTTCACAAGGTGTCTGTGTTTAAAGGGGACAGAGCTGAAGTACACAGGGAAACTAGAAAGTCTGTGAAATTCTGTTTCGGCGTTCCATCATGCATCAGCACAAAATTAAGACTGATCCAAAAAGTACACTGGAGAAATATAAACAAAAAAATGCATTTTAAGTGGCACATGCAGCAGTCGCCGCTCAACAAAACTGTGAATAAAAAGAGGTGTGACAAACACATCCACATCTACACTTACATTTTGTAGTCCATACTTGTCAAGCACATTCCTCTGCTGAGTTGGTTGTTTTTTTCGCTAAGCTGTCCCTGAATACAGACTTTACAAAGTGCAATTATGGTGCTGATTGTCGTTGTGTGCCTGGTAGACTGTAATGGGCTGAAATAATGGTTGAGATTCAATGGAAGACCTCTCAAATGGATCACCTTTTTGCTGTACGTAATTTTCCGAGTGAGTCTGGTTTCATTGATCTGTGCATCTTTTGGCAATTCAGTTTTTCTCTGTCCTCCTAAACTGAAAAATGACCAAACAAAGATGCATACAAAAAGGGAGAGAGCCAAGCGGATAATGAAGTGTTCAATTATAGGACACAGAGAGGGCGTTTAAAACTGATTTCCTCCAGCTACTCGTTCTTTTTCTGGGAGTGCCTCCCCCTTTTTTTTTCCCCTCAGGTCTTAATAGAGAGCGCTATCAAATTAAAGCCATGTATCATTCGGTTATGCGCAGAATCAGTGCAGACACTCATAGACAGTTGCTCATTGCTCAGCTTCTGTCAGTCTGTGACATGTACCCACAAGCCAGCACACAATTTGTCTCAATCTATATCATTCTCCTTTTGTCTTTGTCTCTGCCTTGACTGTTTTACTAAATAATGAGTAATGAGATGGGCAGCAAAGTTTCTTGGCCATTTACCACATTCACTTTAATGTTATCCCCATTATAAGAGAAATCACCAGTTACAGACATGCAGGGATGCTTCAGAGGAATAATACGATCAAGAGTTTTAGATGAATAGTTTGTGCGTGTGCGTGTCGTCCTTAAGGGTAAACCACCATGTATCTTTGGAGAAGGCTTTCACTTCTTTCATTGGTGTGCTGTCACATTTACAAATTTATACCATGAAAACTCAACAGAGCACATGAAGGGAAAAAAAAGGTTTTAATATCTACAAACATTTGTCTGTAGCCTGTCTGCGTTCTGTTTACAAGTCACGTTTGAACAATCTTTGGTGGAGGAAATATGTGGCGAGAAGAAGAGGGATGGCATTACATTTACCATCATGCTGTTTTCATGCACGGAGTGGATCTGACTAGGTAACTGAGGGGCACTATGCACACTCGTAGGATAGCAATCTGGAAATACGACTTATTACAATGTTTGGTTTGGTATGTTATAAAAATCTAGTTCTAAGTTGTCCCAGTGCAGCTGCAACTTTAAGGCATTTTTCAGACAGTATTTACAAAAGAATCACATTTATGCAGTAAAACATCAATATAGAGCCACAAGTTGCTTTACCCTTTAGTAAGGGCAGGACTGAATTGCGGTCTGTCCCTATGAAATGTTTTCTTATTGCAGTTTAAAGTGATTATACTCTACACGCCATAACAAAAAAGGTTAAACCTGGGTAAAAGATGCAAAAGCAACTCATGGCTAAATCTAAAGGAAAAAGTGAGTGCTACTGCAGATTATTACATCATGTCAGAATTTGTTTGTTTGGAAACATTCACTCAACAAATTAATTTACTCACTATTCTATTGAAACCCTTGTAACAATAGACGTCACACATGTTTTTGTGCATGCCATAACTTTGTTATTATCATCAGTCATAACCTGAAATTAGGCTCCTGCATTAATCACATGGACATAAATCGCTTTTCAATAAAGGCTTTCTCCTTGTGCCCTTGAGGAAGTAAAGCAATCTGTAAATGAGAAACAAGGGCCGTTCAGAGCTGCTGAGCATAATTGGTTGCGAATAACTGAGATGCGGCAGCTGTAGTAATAATGTTCTTATCGTCCCTTCTATGTCAGACTCTGTCCCTGCCCTGGGTTTTTTGTCTCTCCCTCTATTAATCAGTGTCAGGATGCAGCAGCACTTACCATCATCCTGCAACCTCAGGGAGCCTCATCATTGATTACATTGACCGGTTGTTGAAGCAGGATGGTCAGTTGTCTACTGCGGTTGTATCTGTCATCGTGGCATGGTCACCATTTCAAATGAACATGTGTTCTGCCAAGGTGGAGGTTAGAGTTTATCAGGGCTGAGAGGAGAAGAAAGACAATGAAAAAAGTATCAAATTTTCCATTAAACACTTGGTTTTTTCGGTTTAACGCTGTTACTGTCATTTCTTACCTGTGTAAATGCAACAGATTTTGTCAGTGTACCTTATTGGCTACATAAGATGTATAAGAAATGAACTGTAGATATAAATATGTGTGTGCATGCACCAGATTTCCTGCCTTTGTGCTACAGTGAGAGTTCTGCTAATCCTAAGGGGATTGGCTTGTATTGTCATAGACGGTAATGTATGCCACATCCTGTATATTCTGATGTGTCGGTCTGAATAGCTCTGTATTGTTGTGATCTGCCTGTTGCTGGAGCCCATTAGAGTGTTTGCTCATGAAAACATGTTTTGGTTAATACTGAAGAGCTTATGATAATGAGCAGTGGCTGATTGTGTCAACATTAATTCTTGTGCCAGCCAAATCACTGCAACGGGAGCAGCTCTTTGATATGACGGTTAATCAGCGTTTTTTGTCATTCCTGGCGTTCTATTTTATTTACACCTGGTGACAGCGCTTAGCTCATCACATGTTGACTAAGTTAGAATGTGAGGCTAACTTCAGAGTGCCAAAGTGACCTTAAGTTGGCAAAGGCATTTTGCGTAGATTTAATGAGATGTTGGCAGGTGTGATGGGCAGGTGTGACAGAGGTGACCTTGGGCTGGCTGCCTGGGTACTGTGTTGTGGCCAAGGCTACGTGGGATACACAGAGTTTGGATGCTGTGTGGATGATGAATACGTTTAAGATGAATACTCCAAATGAGCCCTTCCCAGGCTTAAAGCATAAAGCCAGAGTACGTGTTCTGCTCTGATGACAAAGTGGGAGATTGGCTGTATGCCCAACACTAGGTTGTTGGTGAAACTTTTCATCCACACACTGAAGGTGAATCCAGTGAATCAATAAAGGACATCATAGACCAAAAACTGTAACAACAAAACATACCCAAAATAAATCTAAAAATAGTCACTTGCGCTTTAAAAGGCTCCCAAGCTTTTTCTCAAAAGCCCAGAGGAGCAGAAAATATGACTTTAACGAGAGAAATATTTTAAGGTTATTAAAAAACATCAAAAAGGAACGGATAAGGCACCAATAAAATATTAAAAATTGAGACAAGATTGGAAAATAAATGACAGGAATATGTTTTATTTGGTTCCTGTACCTCCTTTCTCATTTTTATCTCTCCTTTCACAGATGGTCCAAGGCCAACCCAGAAAGAAATAATTTCTCTGCGGGCATTCATGCTTCTCTTCCTCAAGCAACTCATCCTGAAGGTATATTCTACCTGTCTTTGTGCCTCATAGCTCCTCACACGGCTGCACTGAGAAAATATGGAGATCGCTCCTCTGTTATCCTATAATGTTATCCTGGCCTGCTCCTTAATAAATTCAGGAAACTAGCTGGGCATGAAAAGTTTAATGGATTCAGTAAAAAAAAAAAAAGAAGACAGTTTTAATAATTATTTCATCATTGCGTGAAGATATATTTGTGAGTTTCAATTTTACAAATTGCTGTTTGTCTTTGCTTCAGCTAGTTTTTCTTTATTGCACGCAGGTAAGTTGACATGTTGCTGCTTACATCCTATGATATTATGTTTCTGCAGTTAATTATCGTGCTCGCATCCAGGGGCAGGGAAGAAGACATATCAAATTTTAACACAGAGTAGAAATCAAGTTTGGAGTTATCTGTCTGTTCAATACGGTTTTGTTGCAGAAACGAGGTGCATCGATCGTAAACCCGTTCAGAGTACAACAATGAAAATTGACACTGAGGATGCCAAAACTCTTGTGTTTCACCTCAAGCAATTTCAAACGAATCGATGGAAAATCATAAAAGCTCTGAAGCCTTTTTTCAGCCTCTCTAATATTTAATTTTCTTTGCGCTCTTTCAGGACCGAGGTGTGAAGGAGGATGAGCTACAGAGCATCCTCAACTACTTGTTAACAATGCATGAGGTACCTCTGAGACTCTCGGCTCCTAGTAAATTAATTCAGTGTGTTATTGTATCACTTTGCTGCTCTAAGCTTCGAGGTCACAGTGCATTTTCATAATTGCTCATCTAGAAGCGGTTTGTTTTTATTTTAACACTTTAACTGCCAAATTAGTTTATATCTAACTGACGTTGCAATTTCTGATGTGCAAAAACTGGTCCCTGCTCTCGTACTGATTTTTTTAAATCTTGTATCAGAGCCTCAGTTGTATTCTGTGATTGCAGTTTGTTTAAATTCTGCCTTTACTGCACTTTTATTAGTCTTAATAAGGAATCTTTTTGTTTAGAAGAAAAGCTGTGCTCTCTGCTTTTCTAAAACTTTCTTTCTCCACTGGATTGACTGCAGGACGAGAATCTGCATGATGTGCTGCAGCTGGTGGTGGCCCTCATGTCTGAGCATCCAGCCTCTATGATCCCTGCTTTTGACCAGAGAAATGGAATACGGTAAGCCCCTCAGGGAAAGACTCTTTGCTGTTCAGGCACAAAATGAAGAGGTGATTTCACAAAATAAACCTAAGCACCTAACGCTTGTGCTGATGCTGTGTGCCCGTGTGGTGCATGAATAATTCATATGTTCAACGAGGGAAAAAATATGCATAGGAAAGTAACAATATTACCATATTGATTTCACTGTATGTGATGATCAAACTTGCCCGATGTGATCCTATAAAATATAAATGCACACAGTGTAGCATTACAAGTGAGTTCTAAGGAAATTGCTTGTGTTTTCTATAGCAGATTTTGATGCTAATGTAAATTCATTCTGAGAGGAAGTTGTTGTCAGCTAACTGCTGCAAAGCCTTTTTATCATCAGGGCTATACTCTGTCAAGACCATGTACTGTCGTTTTCACTGCTTGTTTATATTGCAGGGTAATCTACAAGCTCATGGCCTCCAAGAGTGAAAGCATTCGCGTGCAGTCCCTCAAAGTCCTTGGGTACTTCCTTAAGCATTTGGGCCATAAGTGAGTTAACATAACTTTGTAATTCCACACGCTTATGCATTTTATAGTGACTAATCTAAAGCTTAATGAAACTCAATATGTAATGTTGTAATATCTAATATGCAATTTAAAAATTTCCTGAGACTTCTTACTTGATTTAAATTCAATCCAATCCCCTTTAGGATGAACTTTCTGTGCACCTCTGGACTGCTTACATAACTATTATTGTCACATGCTGTTGATTTAACTTCTTTGTTAAACTGGCCCATTGCTCATATCAGGGGACAAAATCCCCTCTGTGCCAAAGCCTCCATGTGTCACATTATGTAAGGAGCATATCTTTGAGCATACTCATCATCTGAGGTTGTGCATTGAATTCAGCCCACTTCCACCCCCCAGATTGAGGCTACAGTACCAACCCAAAGTTCCACTCTACCAATCTAATGTGTTTAAAGGCGAGGCGTGCTTTCATGCCATCGTGCAGTGCAGGAGCACACAGCAGTTTTTTTTTTTTTTGTTTGTTTGTTTTTTGCATCAGCACAATTTTCACTCTACTTACCAGATTTGCCTCCCTGTGTACTTCAAAACCAAAAACACAATAAAGTTAAAGAGGTGCTGTTTTTACACAGTGGAGGATTTCCACTATGCAAAGCAATTGCCCAAGCAAAGGTGTCCAGAATGATCTAAAAATAGCAGGAGTGCTGGGAGCATGGCAGGTGGTGGATATCTTGGCTTTTTTTTCGGTTAGAGTCCTGGAACTTTTTTAATCATGCCTCATATAAAATGGTTTTAGTTTTGTTCATGCCCATGTCCAATTCAAGATTTCATAGGCTGGTGAGATAGAAAAAGAAAAATTCTAAATTAGGTTTTGGAGAAAGAGGAAGTATCATCTGTTTCTGCTACAGGGAAGAGCCAAAAACTCTTGACTTGATGCCAGCTTTGCAAATGTGGGTGCACTTCCTTGTTGAACACCTGAATTCTTGGCAATTTGCCCGTAAACCATTAATTCACTTGAGAAGGGTAGAAGAAGCCCAAGTTACCGTCTCACAGTGTAAAATAAATAATAAAATACTGACTAGGATGTCAGCATATTATCAGTATTCTGCACATTAGAGGGGAAAGAGAGTGCCTACGGGTAGAAAGCTTATGGTTTAAAATGCAGGTTGCAGGGGAAGATATGCGGGTGGTGAGTTAACAATAGCGGTGCATCAGGTAGTGTTACTGGTGCCTGCTGAATAGAAAGAAATGGCAAGCATAAGCCTCAGGCGCAATTGAAAAGCCTAAATCCTCACGTTGCCCTTTAATAGCTTTCGCACAAGGTAATGCACAGTGGCAGTTCCCTATAAGCGCTAGTGCAGCTCATAATGAATTAAAAGGATTTTCTTGAGGTTATGAGTCTTTAATAATAATTTGATTTGTTATGTATATTCATTAGCACGGTGATGGTAGATATTGCTATTCTGTCTGGGTCGATGGGTCAACCCGATAAACAAATTAATTTGTATTTTGGGCCCAGGCAGTAGAAGAAAACTGGAAAAAAGAGCATGAGAGAAAGCAAATATAAGATATTTGCAAATTTTTCAAGTGCAAGTTTCACTCAAATCCCAGTTTTTGGTAATAACTTCAACTGCTCACACCGTAATCATAAAATTAAACATTTAAAAATCCTTGTGAATATGAAATGGGAGGTTTATAGCTTCAGATCTTAATGTGCTTACAGCTGTACAATTTCCTTATCTTTCTAATAGCAGGGTATTTAATCTTTTTTCACTGAATAGCTCACATCCAATTCCCATATTTTAAACAGTGTGCCTTCTTTATAATATTGTCTCAACTGTTAATTTAAAGTGTATTCAGGGAAAAAATAGAGTGTCATTGTCTGGATTTACATTCATGAAAGCATTGACAACAAAGCTTGTTCTTCTGCTTTATGGTGATGGTAACTGACTGTAAAGCTCAGCATGCTATGCATCATCACTCTGCCCTTTTCTCCTAAATTTCCATATTTATACAGTTGAGAGAAATGCTTCTCTTTCCCAGAGTGTCCAATTTGCCAGCCTCTATAAAATACAGATTTTGAAATTTATTAGGAAATTTCCAACTTGTCTTTAGTCAGAGTAAAGCAGCTTTAGGTTTGCATTATGACAGCAGTCCTTATACTTTTTGCCCATGCAGTTTGTCACTCTTGAACCAATTCACCTGTGGTATGCCTCTGTTGCATCTTGGAGCCTTTCCTAGTGACAGGATAACTTCGTTATCTTACACACCTCCAACAAAATTCCCCCAATTTATGACAGCAGGCAGTTCCTGACACTTGTCTCCAGAGCCTGGCTCCCTGTGGGTGAGAACTGGGAAGCAAGCTGACGGCACTCACTGATCCTTTCAGTGGCTTAGGGAGCTCTAAACAAGCCACTTTCCCATTATGCCGGTGTGTGTGTTTGTGTTTGTGTGTGTGATTGTGTTTATCTACAGGAGGAAGGTGGAGATCATGCACACACACAGCCTGTTTACTCTCCTGGGAGAGAGGCTCATGCTACACACAAACACTGTGACTGTGACGACCTACAACACTCTTTACGAGGTAACAAAACATTTTCCACTCCAATGTGCTAGCATTACTCCAACATTGGTCTTTATGTACAGTATGTGTGACTGACGTCTTTTCATCGCCCTCTGCGCCAGATTCTGACGGAGCAGGTGTGCACGCAGGTAGTTCACAAACCCCATCCTGAGCCTGACTCCACTGTCAAGATTCAGAACCCAAGTGAGCCTGTTCTCTGTCACAGTCTTTTGCTTTCCAATGTACATGATTATCTAGCAGCATAGATAATACCTGCACCTTTTTGTGTTTGGATGGATGTGATATCAGTGATTCTCAAGGTAGTGGCAACTTTATTGAAGAGCTCTGCCCCCAGCACAGAGCTGATGGAGGTTCGCCGCCTCTTCCTTTCGGATATGATCAAACTGTTCAGCAACAGCCGAGAGAACAGACGGTGAGCAGAATCTAGCCACCTTCGCCCTCCCACGCCATTAATTATCCTGCTGGTTAATGTATCAGCCTATTAAACATTACCATCTTTAATTAATGCTAAATTATCTTTGGACGTGCATGTGTTCTCCAGCAGATGTTTCTATGACAGTTTTTGGCACTTGCTCATTTCTTCTTTCTCGCTTTTTCACTCAAATTTGTCCTTCTCATATCCGTATGCACACTATCTTAGTGCACATAGCAATTAGATTCCCGACCCTAGGAAACCTCTGGCCTAAATCAAGAACACTAATTAGCCTAAATTAAAAGGTCAAAATGCTGTGGCGTGTCAATCTGTTGATGTAAAATAAAGAAAAAAGTTCATGTTTTTTGTACTCTGCTCATTTTTTAATATTGGCAATAAAATAATAAAATCATTATAGAAATGGTCAAATAAACATGATGTGCTCTTTTGGTAGAAACAAGGATGTAGGAAAGAAGCAGAATATTAATTGGTTTAAATTATTTTATATCACCAGTCCTAATTAGAAATGTAAAACTAAAGGTAAGAGGATTAAATACTTGCCCTACGCAGATTGTATTAGCTGACTGATGTGCCTTTTGCAGGTGTTTGCTTCAGTGTTCCGTTTGGCAGGACTGGATGTTTTCTCTTGGCTACATTAACCCTAAAAGTACTGAAGAGCAGAAAATCACGGAGATGGTGTACAACATCTTTCGCATTCTGCTCTACCATGCAATCAAGTACGAGTGGGGAGGATGGCGCGTGTGGGTGGACACACTCTCCATAGCCCACTCAAAGGTGAGTGCTGTGTTGTACAGCAAAGAAGAAACACTGACCTCTGCCGTCCGTGGAAACATTGCAATTCATTCAGTCTTGTCTCCGCTGTCAGTTCACAGCTGGCTGTATCATAAATGTGTAGCTGATATTGTTTGTAAAACTGACCTTTTTATAGGTGACATATGAAGCACATAAAGAGTACTTGGCTAAGATGTATGAAGAGTACCAACGTCAGGAAGAGGAGAATATTAAGAAGGGGAAGAAGGGTTTGGTCAGCACCATCTCTGGTCTGTCTGCTCAAGCCTCTGGCATCAAGGGTGTGATTGAGATCAGAGAAATAGATGATAACTCCCAGACACCTGAGAGTGAGACAGAGTATGAGAGTTCAGACTCGCGCAATCTGCTGGCTGAAAGTAAAGGGTCTGAAGAGGGTTTCAAAGGAACAGAGGGTTTGGTAGATGGAGTCCGGGTCGAAGTTCATGATCTCCTGGTGGACATCAAGGCTGAAAAGGTGGAGGCTACGGAGGTTAAGCTGGATGATCTGGACCTATCCTCTGAACCTTTGGGAGTATCTGAAAATGGAGCATTGGTGGAGGTGGATTCCCTGTTGGATAATGTTTATTGTGCTGCTGTGGACAAGCTAAACACCAATGTTAACAGTGTGCTGTTGGCAAAAGGCAGCATGGATGACCAAAATGCAGCTCCTCTCATTACCCTAGATGAGGACAGCATCCCTCACAGCAACAGCTTCCTGTTTGGAAAGGTGGCAGGCAGCATTGAGGACAAGCTACTGCATGAACTCAATCCAAATGAGCCTTTGGTGCTACCCAGCCCAGAGCCACCAGTCCACA
This sequence comes from Maylandia zebra, assembly GCF_041146795.1. Lineage (NCBI taxonomy): Eukaryota > Metazoa > Chordata > Actinopteri > Cichliformes > Cichlidae > Maylandia > Maylandia zebra. The sequence continues at coordinate 31,336,008 of NC_135180.1, forward strand.
ACAGTGCCGATACTGAACTGAGCCTTTTAGTCCACATGACACGCAGCTCTTTACCCAGTATCCTGGAGAAGGATGAATTTGAACTACAAACAGCCCTGGAGGGTATCAGCTCTGTTCCCGGTGCTGAAACTGACACCTCTTCTAAAGACCTAGAGGTCACCGAGGGGACAGCGGCAGCTGAATCTGAAGGGGACCTCGTGTCTAATAAGACCAGCAGCGGTGTAGATGCAACAACCAACACTTCTGACACAGAAAAATCAGATGATGGCAAAGACAAGGACACGAAGAAGATTCAGACTACAGCCACCACCCAGGTTAGTGTGAAATTAAATCATGTAGTTCCCTCAAGCAAAATAAGTTTTCTCCAATATTTCGAGATTTAAAAAATAAAAAGTTTAAATAGAGGAAATGGTAAAAGTTCACTGACATGACCACCAATTTGAAAGCTTTTATCCAGGAGGGAATTATAACTGATAAATGAAATAATCTTGAATTTTAAAAAAGGTAGTGACAGAGTTGGAAAAAGAGAGGAAAGTAAGGAGTGAGGCTGAGGTCACTGTAGGGAAGTGTTAGCCCTTTTGAACAGCTCTATATTAACAGGCCCACAGAGATCATTCTTTTCCCCAACTGCATTTCTAATGGATACAGGAAGGCCTGGTGCACACAGGCGTCATCCCTCTGAGACTCAGGAAACTGGGCTGGTGGAATAGTTGGCTAAGCCAACATGAGGGTAGAAATAGACAAAGCATTATTCTGCAGCAATCGCCTGGGATTTATTCATTGCTCCCCTTATGAGCTGTGCTCCTTCTCAGAGGTCAGGATCTTTTGCTTGGATTGGGTCACTGTGATGGAGGGCTTGTGGGGAGCAGAGTTTATTTTTAAATCTTTTTTTGCTGTTGCGTAATTGCTCATGTTGAATTTATCACCATTGCTTTTTAAACAGGGCTTTTGCAGCACCTTGCTGACTCATTCATCTTAAAGCGGTTTCGTGGTTCCACTGGGCTTGTTGTTGTTTTTGGGGGAGTTTTCTGTACCCGCAGGTGTTAAGAGGTTATTTGAGGACTCGGTATAACCTGGCAATTTATCATTTGCAACTAATAGTATGACAGTAGGGTTATATCTGATTTTGGGCGAGCTATTGATCAGATAAGTACACTTAGATAATGTGTTTCAGTATCTCATGAATCTCACTGACTGTATATGTAATTCCAGATTAATTTGTTTAAGTAATTAACTGGTCTTCAATCAGAGTCTGCATGGCCGCCTGATCACCCAAATGGAAAGGGACATACATGTGGATCTTGGCTTCAGGGGGACGCCCATGACAGAGGAACAACGACGTCAGTTCAGCCCTGGCCCACGCACTACAATGTTCCGCATCCCAGAGTTCAAATGGTCAGCCATGCACCAGAGACTGCTCACTGACCTGCTGTTTGCACTGGAGAGTGACGTCCATGTCTGGAGGAGGTGTGTGAAATGATTTATGTGCGCTTGAGAGCCAGTGAGAGGGAGGGTGAGCATGGTGCACCTAGTGATACTTACCCTTACTACCCCTGTACCAGAACTAACACAAAGTTTGATTACTATTTTAGAGATATTAGATTCTTATTCATCTGATATTTTTGTTTCTTTGCTTACAGTGCAGTAAATTGTCCTGTGTTTCATAGAAGCGAGTAACACATGCTCGCGTTTTTTTCCCCTACCTCTCTTTGCAGTCACTCCACTAAATCGGTCATGGACTTTGTTAATAGTAATGAGAACATCATTTTTGTCCACAACACCATCCATCTCATCTCGCAAATGGTTGACAACATCATTATCGCCTGTGGAGGGATTTTGCCCCTTCTCTCAGCAGCCACGTCTCCTTCAGTAAGTAAACTGACTTTAGTGAAGGGGAATAATGACATCTAGTGGTAGTTTATTAAAACTGCTCCGTCTATGCTCTAACGATACAGTTTGTACCTGTGGGGGCTAAAAAAAATACTTGTTTGTGTTTATTGATTGGGGCTTTGTTTGTTCAGCTTCATCCTGCTATAATTAATGCTTGAGACATTATTTTGGCACAGTTTCTTATGCTTGTAATTAATTTCCCTGTGTGCCTTTCTTGTTTACTTTGATCTTTCTAGTACAATTATAAGATTTAATTTGCAGTCTTGAATTGAAATTGATTTTGATTTTATTTTTTTCCCCTCTCTTTCTTTTTTTCCATTTGTGCCTGTGTAGAGTACCAAGGTTAGTACTTCTATCGCTATTTTATTTGCTCTCTGTGAATTTTGCACTATAGTTATAAAAGAATCTGTTGATTCATACTAAATAGATCTGAATACATATGTACTGCCCACATGTTGTGTGTGCGTGTGCGTATGTGTGTGTGTGTGTGTGTGTGTGTGTGTGATTTACTTAAACTCAGATCCAATACTCCTCCAGTTTTTGCTTGTAATTCTAGCTCTACTTTCTTAGACACCCTATTTAGACCACTTATGAAATATGGTGTTTCCTACTTTCTGGCCTAAATTTCTCTGTGGAAAATTCAGCCACATTCTATACTGTATTAATAGATGTGACATGCCTACCTTTTCACATTTTTTGCACGTTTCCTTTAAATAATCACATTTTAACCACAGCTGGCAGTGAGAATGTGCATATATCAAGTCTCCCTTGTTGCTTCTTCAAGACTGATTTAGAGAACATCGAGGCAACACAGGGCATGTCCTCAGAGACCGCCATCACTTTCCTGTCCCGTCTCATGGTCATGGTGGATGTCTTGGTGTTCTCAAGCTCCCTCAACTTCAGTGAGATCGAGGCTGAAAAGAACATGTCCTCAGGTGGCCTGATGCGTCAGTGCCTCAGACTTGGTAAGATGGTGATCACATGTTTGTGGCCAGAGATGTGAATGAGTAAAAGTCAATGCAGTGAGGTAGCAATTAAATTAACATATCTTTATGTAGTGATTGTATACTGAAAGGTGAATGAGGTGGAAAATACCATGACGGTAGTCTCTTCACATATTCTGATAAATCCTCTAATCCATGACAATCATAAAAAGGTCATTAATTTAGGAATGGTTTGCTAATTGTATACTAGATTGGAGAATGTTCAGGCTTTTGCTGCAGTTTCTATCGGTGAAAAATGAGTCAATTTTTTGGGATTCAGAGCCAGCAGAGAGATTCATTTGCAGTTTGATCAGGTTCTCTTTGCAAATGCTAGCCTTTGTGTCTGTCATTAGTGTCTCATAGGACCCTGTGAGGTGCTCTCTGCCCATGTGCCTGTTTGCATGTGACATTTCATATAATAGAGATCAGATGAATTATATTTAAATAAAAAGGCAATAACAGCCTAAATTCAGAGTTACTAAAATGTGGACAGCTGTAAGATTCATAGTTCAGATGTTTTGGATGAAGTATTTGAAACACAAAGTCAGTCAAAATGTGTCTGTACCTGTTTGTTCCTGTGGGTTTGTGTGTTGGCGAGCCTGTGTTTGCTTGATTGCTGACTCATAAGTTGTGCTCTGGGGGATAGAAAATAGCCTTCAGACTACACAGTGTCCTTGGTGCAAACATACAATTTGTCATCACAGGCTTCAGTGTGAAATCGATCTGCCTGCTGATTTTACTCCTGCTATCTTTCCTGACAGCCTGGAACAAATAGTCATCAGAGATAACTGATTCGTTTCAAAGAGTTTGTGCCTTTTATTAACATTTAATTTCCACTTAACTCTGAAATTAGCCTATTTATCTACTGTGTGTGTGTGTGTGTGTGTGTGTGTGTGTGTGTGTGTGTGTGTGTGTGTGTGTGGGTTTGTGCGCAGTGTGTTGTGTGGCCGTTAGAAATTGTCTGGAGTGCAGGCAGAGACACAGGGAAAGGGGAAATACGTCTTCCATTCTCAACAACAAGACTCAGGAAATCCTGCATAACGCTACCAGCAAGGTAGGATGTGATGCCACATATGACCTGTCTCAAGTGTCCAAAATATTGCAGCAGCTAGTCTCCTGACTTAGCTGCTAGGAATTAAAGTTCCCTGTTCTGTTTGATGCTCCTTGTTTACAAATCCAAATGAATTATATAAAAGCTAAATTGCCATTAAAGTTGAATAAATGTTTTTTGTAGGGAGGGTAAGCAAGAGTTTGATGCTGTACTGCTGATCTTTGATTCACTAAAATAAAATGCAGATCAAAATGTCTTTGTTCATTATTGATAAAATAAAATTGCAGCCCGTGGGGTGTGAACTGTTTTCCAGCTTTTGAAGTGATTCATGGCAAAAAAGCATGAGAACCACCAGTGAGAGAAAACTTTGACCAGTGCTCATGTGACATGCGTAGAGGGACAAACAGTTCTTTGTATCATCTGAACATCCAGTGATGCTAAATCTGACTTTGAACCCAACATATCAGCAGATTTTTTTAAGCTCTATGATCGTTATCTTTTTTCTAATCCCTAAAATAATCTGAAAGGAAAAAACACACATAAAGGTGAGCTTTGATGAAACGGAGTAGCATGTCACGTCCTGTCGTCTCTCTGCTTTAGACAGCCATAGAGACTCTCCCTAGTAACCTGTCTCCCATCAAGGACCCCGATCGCCTTCTGCAGGATGTGGATATCAATCGACTCCGTGCTGTGGTGTTTCGTGACGTGGTGAGTCCAGACATGTGTTTGTCACAAAGGTGAGGTAGTGAGTGTGAAAAGAGGATTTCACCCTGCAGGTTAGCAGGGATGGAATCCACAATATACAATCAACATGCATACAAAGCAAATGCAGAAATATGTTGAGAATATTTACCTTACTCGCTGTGACTTTCATGCTTTGTATGTAAGATACTGTGAGAAGTGTTTAAAACAGCAGCAGTGGATTGTGTCAAAATGCATATTCTGAATACAAAGTGGCATTTTTGTGATACTTCTTTACAGGATGACAGTAAGCAAGCCCAGTTCCTGGCTTTAGCTGTGGTATACTTCATCTCTGTCCTCATGGTTTCCAAATACCGTGACATCCTTGAGCCCCAACGTGAGACCGTCAGAATAAGCAGCCAGTCAGGCCGCAGCATGCGTCAGGAGATCAACTCACCAACCAGCACAGGTGTGGACAGCTATGCCAGGCCTTTCCCTGATTAAACTTGTTTTTCTGCTCAGCTAATCTCAGTTTGAAGTGACTGTCTGATATACACAAATGTTAAGTGTCCTTGGTCCTTCTAGTGCCAGTCTATGAGCGCTCCTCCAATAAAATAACAGGGATATCCTGCTGCACTCCACTAACTCACCTATGATTTATTCATGAGCTCTGCTAATTGCACCGCAGCAAATTAAATGTGGAAGCAAGAACACTGGTGCTGGAGATGGTGGTTATGAACTTGAATAGGTATCAACGTTCTGTTTGAAATGAAAGGAAGTACATGCCTCAAGTCATAAATCATACATTAAGTCACATGAAAGGAAATCAGTGGCTGGCTACAAAGGCTGAGCACAATGTCTGCTGCAGTGCCAACTTACTATTATGAAATGCACGAGTGAGCACACTTCATCAACTTTAATTCACACAAAAGGTGAAGAGAATAAAAGAAACGGGAAGAGGAGAGAGGCCAAAGGAAACATGTAAGTTTAACACACAGAATAAAGAAAGTGAAGATGAGCAGCAAGAAGTTAAAAGATGAGAAAACGGCCGCATGCTGGCCAACTACTGTGGGTTTTTGGGGCACTGGAGCCAGGCTTGCTATTTTCAGCCCCATCTGTCAGTCCCCATTAGGCAAGCAATCCACCAGAGGAGAATGGGATCATAGAGGTTGCTGGGAGGAGAGAGGCACACTGCCGCCTTCATAAATTTCACCAGAAAATGGGGGAATTTTCCAGACGGCATGTGGCAGACGATTGTCTGATGGACCAGGAAGCCAGTAGACTTGCTAGCTAAATCAAGCCCTGTTGACCTTGTTAGGGGGCATGTGATGAATATTAATAAGGCCACCCTTGCATCTAGGTTGCCACTGGGTCAGGATGAGCCAGTGAGAGTGAGAGAGGCACCTCTGCATTTTCAGGAAAAATGAAAAAAGACTTGATCCATACATAGACCCTAATTTTAATGACTAAGTTCCCCATGTATGTAGAGATGCACAGTGCAGTGTTTGTTTGTTTTTTAAATTCGCAGAATACTAGCTCAAACTATTAAATAGACATGACTTTAGGCTGAAGAAAGCTGAAGAAAAGGATTCATGCTTATTACCATGGAGGGGGAAAAACATTATCTCACCAGAGAATCAGAACTTGTGGGTAAGAAACTGTCCTGGCATGTGGCTCGTTCTACACATGCTAAATTTACTATTTGGGGACGATTGCAAACCAAACCACGGAATTTATTTGTTCTCACAAATACTGGTATCATATTTACTTAACTTCTTAAAAACCATTAAAAAATACCAATTTCTTCTATGCCAAGAAATTCTATTTGAATTTTATTTTGACACTTGTCAGACTACTGTGTTTTTAAAATGCGTGATATATGGTGCCCTATTTAGTGTAGAGATTGACACAGTTTGAATAATTAACTTGTTTATCCAGTAAACATTACATACCACACATTAGACCGTACTTATTTCTGACTCAGTCAGTCATAAATGAAAAATAATTATGACTAGACTTATCATTTATAATGAATGTACTATATTTATGTTGGTAACGCTAGTCTCAGCCTTTTTAACTTTCAGTTTTCTGTGTATATTTTACAGAAACAGCTCCAACTTTTGAATGCAGTAAAGACCATCTTGTACCATCAGAAGATTTCCACACGGAAAGCTTTCTTCCCCACACAGACTCTGGGATCGGGGAGGAGCAGGTAGCCAGCGTCCTTAATGGGTCTGACGTGGACCACAGCGTTGGAGGGACAAGTGTCGTGAATGACCTCATATCTACACTCTCTTCAGAGGTGAACAAGTCCCAGGAGAGCTTGTCTGAATCCTCTAGTGTGGAGGTGCTGAAACCGACCTCCTCTGTCACCAGCATCAGTCAGCCCAGCAAGGGCATCAATGTTAAAGAGATTTTGAAGAGTCTGGTAGCAGCTCCAATGGAGGGCATGGAGGCTGGGGTGGAACCTTTATCTTATCCAGACCCTGCTGCCAAGGCCCAGGCCATGCTGCCCATGCAGTTTCACTCCTTTGACAGGTGAGGAAGTGAATCATTTCTATGATGGTGCTTCAGTTTTTCTCTGCCAGCTAAACAGCGCCAAGATATTATTGCAAATAATCCCTCCTTTTTCTTTTCAACACGAAAATCAGTGAACACTCTTTATTGAGTTTCAGATTTGTCAAGGTGAACATTTGTTTTGCATTTTTTAAATGAAAGTCACAGTATCATTGGTTTGTCATTACATCACTGGATGAAGCATGACATTTGAACTTTATGTCGACTGTGATGGATTACAAAAGGGTCTGATTTTCATGTTTTTAAGAAATAATAGGAAAGAAAAGATCTTTCCTAAAAAAATCTTTGAGTTGAATCATCAGCGGATTTCTGCCGATATGTTTGGGTGTGTGCAGCATCTTGAGTGGCTGCAGAACAGTGATGTAAATCCTCAGGGTTTACCTTAGTCATCCAGTTTAGCGCTAATGGTTTCTAAGTAGCTTGCAGCACTTTTTTTCATTTCAGGCCACTTGTATTGTATTCTTTCAACAAAGCAAAGGATTCCCATGTTTAAAAAGAGTATCTGAGGCATGGTGGGTCTGCTGCAGTTTATTTAAATTCCTGGATTAGATAAAACCACACAGTAATCTTTTTGGATTTGTGTGTTTACAAACCTGCTTCTACAGGGATTTCAAGCATCAGTTCCTCCGAACTCTGTTTCCTGTGGCTGATAAAGTTTTGAAATAATCATTTTTCACAAAGTAATTTAAGTTTGTTTGGCACAAACCAAAACTAACCCTTTCCTCTGGAAACCACTTAGTTGGTCAGAGTTTTTCGCGTTCAGACCTCAGAGAGAAAGCAGAGGACCCACCGGGTCAGGAGCAACAATGGGGGCCTCCCTTCGCCTTAATGCATGCTGTTGCTGAGCTGGGTTGAGGTGAGCTTGATGAATAGGGGAAAAGATGAAGGGGTATGTGGAAACTGGACAGCTTAGAGGGTGGGGGTCTCCTGGGCGTTGATGACAGATTGAACAGAAGTGGCCACGCACCACACCGCAGCCAGCCATCGTCCTCACCGCTCACATCCTTAATGGAAAGTGGCAGCCTGAAATGAGTCGCCGCGGCAAAGTGTATTATTTTTGAAATGCTTTTACACAAAGGCTCCTGACCACATTTACAACTTTGTCTCATGCTTTTCATGTCACTCCCTCTCCAGCCTCTATTTGCTGTGTCTAATTGTTTGCCACCTGCCAGCGAAATGAACTGCCAGCCGTGGACGGACCTTTCATTTGTCTGTCAGGATGAAAATAGATTGGGAGAGACAACATCAAAAAGAAGGAGGGGAAAAATGGCTGAAAGTGGAGTGCACAGGGGCAGCTGCCACAGCGGCCCCTCTGCTAGACACTTTCACAGAGGAGGGGTTTAAAGTCCTCGAAAGCTGTATTTAAATGGATGAAAATAAAATCAAATATTTACTTTTATCATCTGCTAAAAGTCTCCAGATTTCAGATATTATTGGTCCCCTCTCTACATATTTGATTGTTCATGTGAAGAAGAGCAGCGATAACTGTTTTTAAATTAAATTTGCATGTGTAATTTTACCACAGCACATTTGCGCTGCTTTATTCCTTGTATTTCTGAATAAAGTGCTATTAGATTAGATTCCTACTCTAGATCTACAAAGGAGACATTTCTGTGGTCATACTTTACATTGCAGTCATCCCTCACAGCCGCAGACCTCATTAATATTCATTTCAAGATTAATCCTTCCTTTATTCTCCGCAACTCAATTAAGACAATCCTATTAATAAAATATGCACTAGATAATCTATACATGATTCATGAGCACCCGGCTAATGAATTATTCATCGAAAGAGTTTCATGTTTTCTCAACATACTGTAGATCTAATGTAATGCCCAGGCCATGCCAAAGCATGGGCAGGCCCCTGCAGGAACGTGAGGAAGGGGTGAATGTGGCAAACAAGAGGACATTCACAAAAATCCCCTGCAATCAAAACATGAAATCTGTCAATGATATTTCACTGAGAACTATGAAGATCTGCTCAATAAATGATACTTGTCATCAGTGTTCTCCAGAGCACAGCTGTATCCCAGGAGATATTAATATTTCAGGAGGCTTTCAAGCTTTCCTGGCGCTCTCTCGTTCTCTGTTATTCTGTGTGTAAGTTTCAACTGCTTTTTTCTTTCACTATTATTTTTATTATTGTATGCTTGTTATGTCGTTGTCACCAGGGCTGCACCTTCTGCTTAATGCGCAATTATATCTGCTTTATGAATATTCTCTCTCCGTCAAGACAAAGTAGAGAGGTATTTTTTGGGGGGAAATTAAACATCATACTTTTTAATATTTTGAGCAGAATCAGTAAAATAAATTACCCAACAGCCTGAAACGCATCCAAGGCAAACTCTGTTTCCCAGGGCATGTTTTACATGATCTGTGACTGTAGATACAAAACAGCAACAATCGTCTGTGTTGTTTTTGTGGAGGAAGGATTCTGGGGATTTGGTTCAGATGACAACAGGCTTAGCTCGTGACAGAGCAAAGGCCTGGCCTGTGTCACAGAGAGTAACTGCAGGAGATTGGACGAGACATTATCTGGCACCTTCACAAACCCAAAGGCCAACTGCAGACCCGATAAGGACAAGCTTTCCTTCTCTTCTCTGTCAGGGAGCTCTTGCAGAGCCAAGTTCACTAGATCATCTTTAATCCTTGGCCAGTCAGATTGCATGTGAACTGAGGAGTCTGGTGGTTTAATGGTGTGCCTGTGCTTTTTCTTTTGTCATTACATAAGGTCACAAGTGTCATTTCCATCCTAAGCAACATGCTTTATTTCCTAAGTTAATAAACAATGTCCCTTTCATCATAATACCATGTTCTGTTTTGTGCAGTAGCTTATATGAAAAAGCCACCCGTAATTTTTGACTTCCGTATGTGCATATTTATTTTTGATTGTAGCTGGGGTTTTTTTTAAGTTTTTGGTTTCTTTGATTGCATTTTTATTTTCTATTGTGTTCCTGTCTATCTAGGAACACAAAGTAAAACCAGTAGTAATTGCCATAATATGCCTACACCCTTCATATAGTTTCTGACTGTGAAGCAGATTATGTTCTGTGGCTCTGGATAGAATAAACGCCAAGTAGAGAATTCCCAAATCTGCTTCTGGAAAGTCTTTTGTTCGACTTGGGGATGTTTTCAGGCCAGGCTGCACCAGGGGACCACTGGAGGCAAGAGCAGATGTAAGGGAATGTAGTAGCTCGCTGGCTGGTTCTCATGTTTATTTACTTAAGCCTCATGTGTACATGTGTGTCTAAGTTTGCCTTGCATGCATTACGTTGAAAGATGGAGTTACAGGGCAGGATGTTTACCCTTCAAATGCCCTGACTAATGTGTCCGCATGCTCGTAGTGGCAGGCCCTGCAAGGAGTAAGAGATGCAGATATTTTCCCCCTTAAAACATGAATGACTTTGGTACCAGGTTTGCTCATGCTAATTGCTTTCTGCTATCATCTGATTTAATTTATTTAAAAACACGTCATTTTTTTTATTCCTGTAAGATTTAAACTTGCGTCTTGCTTCATCCATATTTTTTTTGTAGATTGTTTTGTTCCTTTAGTTTTATATCCTTTTTTTTAACTGTTACTGTGTTACTTTTTTTTTTTTTTAAACCTTCTGTTTATTAAAACAAATGACTCTCTCTTTTTGTTAAGCAGAATGTCATATATAAAAGGCCTAATTCTGGATCCAAACATATTTAAAATGCTGTTCAATCAAGAATATAAGTCAATTGTGTTAGCATTTTTTTTTTATAATGTACAGTTTGAATCTCATACACCTGCAGCAATTACAACACACTGTAGCTGTTCTGTGTTTTTTAATAACGTCATTTTATTTTAGTTTTTAATGCATCATTTTTGGTGCATATATAAAGAAGACACATTCTGTGTGTGTTTGATGTAGGAGTGTGGTGGTGCCTGTGAAGAAAACCTCCCCTGGCAGCCTAGCAGTTAACACCCTGGGAAGCAGCAGCAGCACCTCTCCAGGCTTGACAACTGGCAGCACCCCCAACATCTTTGCTGCTACCTCTGCGACCCCCAAAAGCATGATAAACACTACGGGTATGCTACAAACAAGGTTACTGGACTAAAACCACGTTGTTCAAATCCTACACTCAGTCCTAGTAGCCTTGCTAGGATTTACATAATACTGCTTCAGTATTAAGATTACAAGTTGCAATTACTTGTAATCTTACTGACCTCTCCCGATTTTCCGTTAAATGATGCTATTCTAGGAATAGAACAAAGTGTTTTTACTGTGTATGATCATGTGATCCTGGATGTCCTTGCAGGTGGTTTTTGCTATCACTAGATGGCACTCTTTACCTTTTTTGACTCCCCAAAGCAGCCCTGTGCTTCTGAGAGTGAAAATGGCTGTTTAGCCACCAGGATTTGTCTAGACACCACCCTAATTTTAATCTGCTTCAACTGTACAGAAAACAAATCTTTTTTTTTTTTTGTTTTGCCAAAAGTGAATTTGCATACCCTGACTTTTTATGGTGCATGGCTTCTGATCTGACTGACTAAATGGCCTCTCCCCCCTTGCTGTCACATTGCTTCTCCCGAGGCTGTGCTGCATTGAGCAGGATTCACCTCAGGGCCAGTGTACTCTGGCTTTTGAAATACCCCACTTAACACAAAGAAGCACAAAGGATTTCAAACACCTTTTAGTGTGCTGTATTATTATTATTATTATTATTATTATTATTATTATTATTAGTAGTAGTAGTAGTAGTAGTAGTAGTAGTAGTAGTAGTAGTAGTAATAGTAATAATAATAATAACAACAATAATAGTAATAATGGTAATACAAATCACTCTCCTCTCTGAGGCCTTGTGAAGGAATTTGAGAAATGTACCCAAGTGAAAGTGTGCTTTCAGCTAAATCCACAGACTCTCACCCAGACCACATGATATCATTCTCACTGGTCTGACCTCTCAAAAGGACAGTCAGAATGATTTTATATTTGCGACTATGCTGCCAAGAAGCTCTGACTCAGGTTTCACCTTTAAATTACAGTTGTCACAATATCCAAATTTCTTGGCTTGTTTAAAGCTTTTCCGATATGTTCGATATGTTGGTTGATTCTTCATCTTTGTCGTTTTACTAAACAAAACAGTTCCATGTGTCCCTGCTGGCACAAGTTTGAACCAGCTGAGTTGCACTTGGATTTAGTTAAAGTGCATAATTTGTTCTACTTGGTTGAAATTTGGGCTGAAGTCTACTGTCAGGGGCCAGATTGTGGCTGCTTTTTTATAACCTCCCATCCTTCCTTCATTTTCTTTCAGTCATTTCAATCTGTGTGCCATTAAAAACATTTACAAGCACTGGATGTAACTTTAATGGAATTTCCCTGAAGATAGACAATGGTTTTGAATAAGGCGTTGCTTCTTTCTTCAACAAATCTTGTGGTAGTATTTAAATGCTTTGAATTGACCACATTTTACTGTCTATTTTTAGTTACCTAAATATTTCTGCTTGGTACTTGACAAGGATAGTTAAAACACAATAAGACATAGCATTGCATTTTCTTGTATCCACTTGTTCACTTAGTGGGAGGGGTCACTAAAAATCAGTGCAAAGTTGTTTGGTGGTCACCTTTATGCTGAGATGAAATTTTATATCCTGATTCAAAGTGGTATTCTTCCACTGTGACAATGCCTGCATTCAAAGGCCATTAGGGGGCCACTGAATGGTTTGATCAGTGCAGAAATTATGCAAGCCATGTGTGATGGCTTTCACACTTACCATATTTTGACCCAGTTGAACACATATGGCAGAAAGTGCACCAATGAGTTACACACCACCACCATCATCAAAAGCAAGTGCCGTAGCGTGCTTTTGCAGCACTTAGAGGCTTAACATCATAATAAGATGCCTAATGGACGTCTTTCTTCTAATTTGTCAGCCATCTGTATAAATCTGAAATTATTTTTGCCTTGCATTAATGTGATTCGCTTCTGTTATTCCTCCCGCAGGAGCCACTGACGCAGCTGCTTCTACCTCCTCTTCCTCCAGTTTTGTCAATGGAGCCACAAGTAAGAATCTGCCGGCCGTGCAGACGGTGGCCCCCATGCCTGAGGACACAGTAGAAAACATGAGGTACAACACAGTTCTTCCATTCAGCCAAACTCATTTAGTCAAACTGTGTCACTTCTGTATAAAATCTACCTGAAAGTAGATTTTTCTACATTGTGTTTTTTCCTTAAAGTTTCCTCAAAGTGCTAAATCAAGATTTTCTATAGTTTTCTGCATTTTGTGTGTGTGTGTGTGTGTGTGTGTGTGTGTATCGATATATATATATGTATATATAAAAACCAAAATAGTGGTTTTATGTTAACACTGTGGCAAAGTTTGTCCTAATTTATGTGCATGTGTATTACCTTGAGTACAGCTGGCTGTGACCTTGACTCATCTTCTCCCGTCGCTCTAATAGTTTGTGACAGACATCCTTAGATCTACTCTCCCACCGACTGCTGAGAGCCGAGGTCTTTCTCCAGAGTCTCGCTCTCCTCTCTTGCTCTGCCTCAGTGTTTTCTGCCACAGGAATAGAGATTCAGTTGCCATGGCAGCAGTAACCGACATCACTTAGCGTAACTGTGAAGTCAATGATGGTACTATCTCACCACAGAACCTACTGATGCCTGTGTTATATTTTAGATCACAGCCGAGCTGAATAGATTGCTTCGGTCTACTGAAATCAAACAAATAAATCTGATTATTACCATAGTTCTTTGTTATAATATAATGACTTCATGATCCCAACTTTTAAGTCCCAAAGCATCATGAAGGAAGGATTGCCTGTGGTTTCTTTATTTTTTTTCTCTCTATTTCAGTGCCTTTTGTGAAGTAGACCAGAATCCACTACGTCAGAAGCTGACACCTCCTGAGCTCAAACCCTTTAGCTCCCTGACAGGATTAAAGACAGCCTCCAGAGGTGCAGGACAGTGTCTTAGGCAAGGACATCTATGCTAGCTACCTAGACTTCCTGAATCCTGCACTTTATGCTAGTGTGTCATCTCTCTGAATATGTTTTCCCAGGTTTCTTGAAGCGGGTTTCCACTACACATAAACCGTCCCTCTTCTCTTTCTGTTTTTCTGTATTCTGCAGCTTTCTGTCCATCTTAGCTGGGAAAACAAGCTTCAGCTCTCCTCGTGTTGTCCTTTTTTTTCTGTGTGTGTGTGTGTACACATAGGAGATATACTGTATCTCTACTTGTACACCGTCTCAGTTTGTATGGCTGCATGACTCCAGCTCACAGTTTTTCCGAGGTTCTTAGATAATGTCAGCCAGAGGCATAGAGTGATTGTCTAAAAGATGTGGAACTTCCTCTGCAGTGAACAACTGTGATCTCAAGTGCAACTCTGGTAACATATCACAACAAAGAATGCAAACAGCTAGTGAGATGTGAGTTCACATGGCTCTTAATAACATTAAATCTTCACTCACTAACATCTCTGCTGATAGCAGCCACAATCTCATTGATATCTGGCTTAGTTTGCATCCTCTGAAATGTGCTGGTTACCTCTTGCACCCACCAGTCTGACTCTGACAGTCTGACTACACACTAAGTGCTGTTAGCTGTGCACACCGGGTGAACTGTGGGGCTCTCACTGCTCCTTTTTTTATTGCTCCTTGATAGTGTAGCAAAAAGAATGACCTCTTTCAAGTTTTCTTTTTGAAATTCAGGTGTCTAATTTCTTTTTCTGACTTCTACTTTGATGTGCTCTCTGACAGCATTACTACAAAGCTAGAAAGGGCCTTGGAGAAAGTCGCACCCCTGCTGAGAGAGATCTTTGTGGACTTTGCGCCTTTTCTGTCTCGCACCCTGCTGGGCAGCCATGGACAAGAGTTGCTCATAGAAGGTACAGATGTTGTATGGCGCGTTTTATTCTTAGTGCGCTGTTAACATTTTTGTCCCAGTCACCCCACCGGCTGCCAAACTTTGGATGCTGTAGACATTGACAGGAGAGTTGCGATATTGCACACAAGCTGGGGGTCTGATTAAATTTGTTTTCCCTTTCATTCATCTTGTGGCATGTGTGTGTTTGTTTTCTTCATGATTCTTTTCTCAAATTCTTTCCACATATTGTTCCTAGATGTAACCATCAGCATTTCACTGTCAAACCAATCTCATTTTGAACTAAATGTTGGTAGCCTTTGCCACCTCATTGCATTATTTTTAGTGCCAAAATAAGATGAAATTTCCAACTCACTCTTTCCAACTCACATTGTACTAGAAGGGATTTTGAAATCTTTTTTTTTTTAATTTCAGGGTAAGCTTTAACCTTTTTGTGCACAGTAAAATCTATATGCACGCACATTTTTATTACAATGAAGTATAAGTGCTTAAATGTTTCTGTATTACCGTAGTCATTTTTGTTGCTATTAAAATGTACTCTTGAATGTTTGACCTAGACGTGCCTCTGTGCAGCCACGAGGTTTAATGGCATTAATTATTTTATTTTAAAACGGTATTACAGCAGTCACTTTACAAATAGAGCTGCACTGACTGGTTTGGTTGTGCATAGTGTTTGCAGAAGTGTGAAATCTCTTTGCTGCACTCCACTCTATTTCCTGGTGGCTGCGTGAAGCTTTCCAGTCCCTTCTTCAAGCCTCAGGTTGGCAGCCTCTCACAGTGCTACTTGTGCCTAACCTCAGGGCTCTATGCCTACATGTGTGTGCACTACCACTCTATTCCCCAGGCTTGTTTTGGCTTGTATTCACAAGAAAACAGGGCCACCGCAGTCAGCACGCGCATGAGTGAGACTGTGTGTGTTTGCAGATGCTTGTCTGTTTGTGTGTAGTCCAAAACATACGCGGGTGGTCTCCGCTCTCTCAACTTGCACCCAAAATGCTTTCTCTGAATGCGGATTGCAAAAGTCTTTTCTTTTGCTGGTAACCTAACCGACACTGGTGGACACTGGCAGAGAATGACAGGATGCTGCCAGAACGCACTCTTGTGACTGTTATTTAAGCCCTGCTAGAGAAATACTTTGACCCACATTTACTGACCACCATTGTCCACTTTTCTCCAGGGGCATACTTTATTCATTAACTGTTTACACAACCAGTTGATTTAAAAAATGCATTTCCAATATTTTAATGTTTTGAATAACATTGCATTTAGTTAGGGTTTTTGTTGTTTTGCAATGTTGGATCTGAAATTTTATGGATCTTTTTATTAGCATCTTTTATTGTCATCTAATTTAAGCTTTTAAAAATAATCAGCTTTGGCATGTTTAATGATAAGAAGGGTCTTCTTTATTTGATATAACTAGTCTTGTCGAAATGAATGGTGAAATGATGCATTAAGTACTTTCTGCGCTCATGAAAAGGACATTTGAGGTATTACGGACTCCTTTTTAAAAATGTTTCCATTCCAACCAGTTAAGTTCCACAAACAAGCATGGTTTCCTCCAAGTCAGCCGTATATCATACATATATACATAAGTAAATAGAAATGTGAGTATGCTATGCACATGTGGCTTGGTCTACTCACTCAGTGTCAGGAGAAAGGAATGAAAAATCAGGTAGCAAAGCCTTGACAAGTGTGAATATGTCTGTTACCCTTTCACTCAAAGTCTGTCAGCAGACTGACCAAGCTGACAAACCAGAGCTGATCTCAGGCTGCAGACTGTAACCCCACAAACAAGGTCATAGATAGACAGCTCGGGCCTCAGCACTCTAGACATGTTTAACCCTGTCTGGGTCTGTGAAATGTGAACTCTGACAGGGATTAGAGCAGGTTTACCAGTCAAAACACTGCAAATACACAGAATCAACACTTGCTCTTGGACACCTATATTATATGGAAGTTTATCAAGCCACTTCAGCCCATCTTAGTTTCAGTCTGTTCATGACTGATTTTGCTTCGTCTCTTTTCGTCATCTACTTTTCTTCCCGACCCTTCCCAGGCCCGCAGTTGAAATACTGTGCTGTAGTGCAAAGGCGCTCCATTTACCAGTAATTACCAGTCATCCATCACTCCTTAGATTGCTCGGGGTCAAGCCCTCCTGTGCCCCGTGTGCCCCTTTGCCTCACTCTATTCCTTCACCCCCTTTGCAGACATGTGGTCACTGCAGCAATTATGTTGTGTGCACACTGAGCTTTACACTTGGAGTTGTTGGGTAAGAGCTGTGCGCGAACACTGCCGCTGTTGTGATGCCTGCCGCCTGCTCCTTGCTGTCCCCTGAGTGGCCCAGCTTGCCGGCACATCACCCCACAATGCCACATTCACCCATGCCTTAACCCTGCCCTGTTTACAGGAAAGGACTGGCAGGCCATGTTTAAATAGAATGCATTTAGTTTGTCTACCAGCACAAGGCCAGGGTCAGTTGGCCACCTGACTACTGTGTCAGTCCGGACTGACTTATGGCTTAGCGTGTCACTGCTATAACAAGAGGTCAACTGTGGCACTCTGTGTACAAGAGAAGGGTCACATCCTCTTAGAGTATTTACAATATGTTCCCTTGGACAGTCTCTGCTCATGAATAGAACTCAATGGAGAATCAGTGACCAAAAGATCCATCCATCCAGGGTTTGAATATTTTGCATTCTGTGTTAGATTATACCATTTAATCACACAAGTAAAACCATTTCTGCTGAATTTTGTCTAGTTGACCTTTAAAGGGGACCATTTATGCTCGTTCCTGGCTTTCCACCCTTGTACAATTCAAATTCAAAGTTCAAAATAATCCCTATTAATCTCAGTGCTCTCAGGTCTTTTTGCAGCCCCTCTGTTCATTATTTTATTAAAACAATCAGTTTCAGCTCCTCTCCCTTTGCTGACATCGAGGGTGGCAGTGAACTTTTTTCTGATTGGCTGTTTCATGCAAACAGAAGCTTAGAGCCAGAGCTGTGTGGCTGAGATGTTTATATTAGGGATAACCACTGCACTGACATCACACAGAGCCAAGATAAAAAAAAACAAACAAACAAAAAAACAGCAAAAAGAAAAAAAAAAACTGCCTGAAGAAGATTTAGAGCAGACTGAGGCCTGAGCCCATTGCACATGTCTAATATAAGCATCCAACTCATATGCTATATATATTACAGAAAATAATAAAACATAAATAGAAATAAATAAAAAGCCATGAAGGGAAACGTCATGTAATTAGAATTAAATTCATATTTATAAAATATATTAATATGTTATGTTTACATATCATAGTTTACAAATACACAAGTGCATTAATATTATCAGTATATATCATTGTTATCAAACGGTGCCCATACTTAACAGGCATGTCAACCAATGTAAATGTTACTGCAGTTTTAGTGTTTGGACTTTTGGAGGTAGGTCTGCTGCTGCGTTTACATGTGGACAGCAAATTGTACCTTGGACACACATGTGATTGTTTTATTTATTGTTTTCTGTGCTATTACAGCAGACACTCGTGCATTTCTCATTAAGCTATTCTGTATAATTAGGCTATTCTTTATACCCGTGTCTTCAGGTGCTTTTTGCATACTTTATAAAACCGAATAATATCAAAGATAACTCTGCTTTTAAGTATAATGCAAAACTATTTTGCTATTAATAATTTTATTAAATAAGCCATCATTACAACTACATGAATACTATTTTGTTTTTAAGTATTTGTACTGTGAAAAACTTAAAGTTCCTAGAAATCTTCTTTGGTGGATTCCCCATCATCCATGAAACAACAACATCCATGGGGCATAGGTGTTTTTGCTCTGCCTGCCTATAATGAGTACTATAGAGTTCCTTTCTTTGCTTTATTAATGATTGCACCTTTAATGGTTCTCGCCGAGTGCAGCAGAAGGGCTGGAGGTGCAGAATACGAGACCAGTTGCAGCCATTGTTTCTACAAATGAGCTTTTCACACCTGCCCATGTTTCATTAGAGAGTTGTCTGCTTCAGCGGCTCACCGTCTACCAAATGGAGATGTGGGAAGAAGCTGTGAATGTCTTCTGTGAGCGTGTGGCATGTGTGAAGGATGTGCGTGTGTGGGGGTTGGAGTGCTCGTATGTAAATGTGTTGCAGATGTATTTTTTTGTTCTGTCGTTTTTTTTCTCCTTTACAATTTTATGACAGGCAAATTGGGAACACAATTTGGGGAGGGTTGGCAAAAATGCTAAAAGAGGCTATATACAGTAGCTTTGCACAAGTCGAGTACTGTATGTCGGTGTTGTGCTCTATGCGTTTTTCTTTTTTTATATATTATCTTGTTTGCCCAAATGATTACACCTTATCATACCAACAGTTGTATGCTTATGTTCTTTAACATGCAAGATTAATGTCTCTTCTTTTCATCTGCTTTATCTCCAAAGGTCTAGTGTGTATGAAGTCAAGTACCTCAGTGGTGGAGCTCGTCATGCTCCTTTGTTCTCAGGTGAGCATTTTCTTTCTCATTTTTTTCACAGTTTTCATCTTCCCAGGCTCTCTTTGTCTTTTTCTATCTGCCATTCTTTTTCATGTCTAATAGGCCGTTCTATACTCTGCTACTCTTGATAACATACTCTCTGCCAACACTCTGTGGAGACGTGCAAGGATCTGGTTTCAACCTTTGCAGATCAATATAAGCTGACACTCTGTACTGGCAAATTAGACATGGTCATTGCTATAACCTAGTTCACTCACCTCTTACTTTGAAAGATGTATTTTAAACAGAGACATGCACATTAGATATACCCTTTATCCAGTCCAAGTTGTGGATATTTTGAAAGTATACACATTTATGGTTAAGACTTGCTTCAGTTTTGAGGGCTCATGTTAGACAGCAAGTTATTTAATCTCTTCCCTCTTTAAGCTAATTGTCCAAACGGATGGTACAGACACACACTGATCTCTGAGAATCTACCGACTTTCTCACTACGCCCTAGAGCTTTATTACCAAGCTCTCCTTTAGAGAATGAGCTCCACCTCATGCCAACCCTGCAAGTGACTGATCACCTTTGAGCTGACCCTCTGAATCTCTTGTTAAGCCCATGTTTTAGGGAAGGTCAGAGCCCTGATGTAGCAGTTAGAACAGGAGACATTTAACATACCTTCTGTCAGCCCATCAGTCTTGCGTCGGGAGCCCATAAGGAAGCCATTACTTGGTGCCTCTGTGGATCCAGACTGCTGGGCCAAAGTCTTGAGGAGGTGGATTGCCACGAAGTGTGCTCCATGGTATCCATAGTCCAAAGGGCTCTTCGGCAGGGAGCTGTGCCTCTGTTATATGGAGGCCATTATTCAGGGGCTTTCCACCAAAAAATGTACGTAAATGGGGGAGCCAGTTTTGAGTTATTGTTGCTCTTTTGATGGTTTTTGATGGGCTCCTTTTTGTGCTGCTTTTCTGTCTGTGGGAAGTTGCATTTTCCAGCTTTAGGATTTATTGCAGATGAGAGCATCAGCATGCTGTTAAGGGTCTGAGTCCACCCCCCGTTACACAGATAGCATTACTGCAGCTCCAGAGGTTCCTGCCATTAGGGGCTCGCGGGCTGAAACCCAGGCTGAGATATCGATCAGACAGCAAGGCCTTGAAACTAGATTGTACGGTTTGGTGTCCTTCTAAAACTGTTCAGATAAAGATGAACAATTGCTCTTCATCCTTATAATACACTCTCTCTATGTATATACTCCACTTTTGTTACCAGCTGGTATAATTAACTGATGTAAAAATAGATAATTAGCAGTGTGTTCTTCATTACTTTTTTCAGGGAACCAAGCTCATATGTGCTGACCAGCTGTCAGAAGCAGCAGAGACAATCCTTAATCTGATTAATAACTGCAGTGCAAAGAGCTCATAATTGATGTCTTTGGTAGCACATATTGAATCTCAGCTGGTTTTAGAAAGCACAGCGAGTCTTGTCAGATGCAGGGTGAGCTTTTATCACAATAAAATGCCATCTTTGACATGCCCCCTCACATACTTTAACATTAATGTTTTAAGACAGCAAGGAGGGCACTTAGATGACCTTTAGTCCCTCTCTGTTTTGTGACCTGTCACTTTTATGAATAAATTAGTGCTAATGATCTGCCTTTTCTTATTTATGCATACTAATCACAGCAATCATTATGTTGCTGGCCATGGCTGCAGACACTATGTGTCTCTCCTCAGTCTGGGCAGCTGAATGAAAGGGTCAAGCAGCTCTGTTTCTTGTAACAGCTTAAACATACAGGGGGGGATCTAGAGTGGAGCCACAGAGATTTAGTGATGGAAGGCCTCCAGATGTGGAGAGTACAACTGAGCAAAGCAGAGTAGATAAAAGCAAAGGCTCCCGCATACTGACAGGTTGGATTGAAACACCACAAATACTTAGTGCCCTGCTGAATTTCAGGAAGATGAAAGTGGGAAGAGAGAGATGCCTCTCAAGGCCATCAAGCTGTTCACTGGGACAGGAGTTGTGGGATTTTAGGTGGTAGGATTTTCAAAGATACAATGGAGAATTCCAGTATTTCCCCAAGTGAGCATCAAACACTTCTTAGTATCGTTTGCGTTTCAACAAACTCACCTGCTCTTTAGTATTATGGCACTTTTTAGCCACTTGTAGCAAATTCATTTGTATACAGTAGACTACTGTAGTCTTCAGTTTTTTCCAACTGAAGCATTTTTCCCCCAGAAAGCTAAATTCAGTTTATATCATATCAAATACAGTGTAAATGAGTTGTAGTGTGTGGAAACTAAACTCAGCTATAAGCAAGTCACTATAGGACTTTAGTTCTGCTCGGATATTACTAAGAAGTAGTAATCCTGGATATGCCTGCTTGATATGTAATTATGAGCTAATAATAATGAGACAAAAATATGTCAAGCCTTTTTTATTTTTTAATTGTAACCAGACATGTCCAAAAGGCCAAACTATTGGTGCATCTTTAAAATTTCGTTTTTCTTGGCGAAACTACTAAACAAACTTTACATAGCCAGAGGTGCTGCACTGTGGTCATGGTCTGCATTTACATCAAGAATTACATCTCTTTTTAAGGAGCTGCACGTCGAGCCTAATTTCCTTCAAATGGGCTGCAGAGGATTTTTTAAATCTCTGCAATCAAAGGCAGCCTCCTCTGGGAGTTGTGCACTCCAGCTAAAAAAAAGAAAAAGAAAAAAGAGAGTCTCTGAAGTGCTATCTCAGCTGTCAACAAGCATACCTCAGACAAGATAGCATATTTGACTAGTTCATGCTTTACCTCCTCTGACCTGCTGCCACTTTCCCGGTGTTGCCCAAGTGTCACGTCTGCCTTGATTTCCGTATTTATTTTTGTCACGTGAGCATGGTGCGAGTGGAACCTTGGAAGTCTGGCTGTACATGATCCCTTTCCAAATCAACAACAGCCTATTCCAGGCAGATACTGTAGCACAGGAAAGGGGTCAGGGGGAACATTTGGAGACCAGATGCTCAGCAGTTTGTCAGCACCATCTCCCTGACTTAACGCATCGTAGGGTCAGACTGTGCACTCGTGCGCGAACCAGTATGTATCAGTCACAACAACTATGTACAAAAACACGTACCCATACATAATAATGTCAATGTCAGTTATTTTAGTACTATACTAAACAAATGCTGTTTATCTTATCCAGACACTCACAGGGAACAAGCAGTGTGTACCTCTTTTCTGCATGTAGATTATATACCACCATATAGTCTTTCAGTTGGGAATAGCAGTTATATTTAATGCTTTTTCGGTAAACAATGTTCAAAGGTTCCTTTATATATGTGAATAGCCTTAAGTTATATGTACATTATTAGCCCTTAGAACTAAAACCCTTTCTCCTTTCATTTTTCTTCTGTTTCCCCTTTTTCTTTGAACTGTGGCCTTCTCTATTTTCTCTTCCATTTGCACCTCAGTAAGGTTACAGGAGAGCTGAATTTCCCACAGTGAAAGGCGCGCGCTCAAACTGCTTTTTAATCATTTCCAGAGCATGTTGTGAGACAGCAAGTGCTGGCACTCTGGCCCAGGACTCGGATTCCTTCCAGGCACTCACTGCAGGGCTCAGTGAGCCCGCTCAGTAATCTGTCACTGTAAGGGACGGAGGAAATGGCTGTATTTAAGCGAGAGGATACAGTTTCATCCCACAATTACATCTCTCCTGTGTTTACAGATCTTTTCACAGAGGAAGAAAGGATGGTCTTACATGTGGTGCAGAATTTCAGCTTTTTATAGCTATCACTTTATTTTTTTTCCTCAAAGGATATATCAACGAAATGCTTTTTTTATGTACTTGAATTACAAGCTATGAAACTGTATCTAAATTGCAGTTTCAAATATAAAATTTTCATGACGAAATGTGATTCTTGTCACTCTTTTCCGAATGATCTTGCTGCATATTGGATGCAAAGTCTGTTTTAACTTTTGATGTGCTTTGCAAAGATTTCTGATGTGTTCTTTGTATTATTCTGTTAGCTTTATGGTAATTTAGATGCACGGGCAGTCCTTGTGTGAGTAATAAATATTTTTTTCTTTCTCTTCAGGAGTGGCAGAACTCTATTCAAAAGAATGCTGGACTGGCATTCATTGAGCTAATTAATGAAGGGAGGTAAAGTATCAGTTTATTAATATACATAAGATTAAACAACAAGGCCAGACACTGGGTTACTAATCCCCCTGTTTTTTACTAGATTGCCCATAAACCTCTTGCTCCTCTTGGCTGCTCTGTTGGAGGTAAAAGTAAATAAGATTGTTGTGAGAGGATAACATAAGAGTCTCGGGTCCTCCTCTTGTATTTTGTCCCTCTGTCTTTTTTGCTGTGTTTTTCTTGATTCCTCCCTCTTCCTCCCTGGGTGTGGCCAGACTGTGTTTTCTGTCGAGCAGATCAGGGGCGGCTCAGCCTCCTTGCCCATCTGCTGACCCATCTGGCCAGGCCTCCTCGATGCCCGGGTTCAAGCCTGAGCCCAGCCAGGCTTCTGAGTCCCCCGCTGGCTCGGGAACAAAGAGCTTCAGTCAGTAGGGCCACACGGCGCTGTCCAGGGTGCTGCTGACAGACACATAATTTTCCAGTCTTACTCAAATCTCTGTGCACCTATTCTGCTTAACTAGACAGACGTATATGTAGCTGTAGTCTGGTAAATCTGTTTGCCTTACAAGGCGTGGCTGACATAGACATTGTATCTGTTGTATGTGCAACAGAACATTCAGCTATGTTTCATAATGCAGCTGTTTGAATTCCAAGCCATTAACAGGCAGGCTAACAATGCTCTGATTAGGTGGATATTTTATTTAAGCTTATTCCACAATCAGATCTGACATCCACTTTAGAGGCCATTTATCCTCCCCTCGTGAAAACAAAGAGAGCATTCATTAAGTTATTGCTGCTTCTAGCACCAGACATTATCATATTAAATAGCTATTGAGAAAGAAAGGTGTGTTACTACTTTTATAACTAATGTGTTTCATGAGTTGTATGTCAATGAATGCCAACATGAGATGAGAGAGGCGCCTCTGCTAAAGGCACTGTCAGGAGGTGCAATCCACACATGGAAGCAGTCAAAGGACCAAGACAAATAAAAAACAACCTTTTAACTTTAATGCTGTTGAAATGACTGATGATAAGACATTTGTTGTAGCGAAAGAAAGTAGAAATGTTAATGATAATCAGGCCCCCCTCTTGACATAATGAAATTTTAGTTGCATTTGTTGTAGCAGCTAAGCACCCTCACTCCGTCATGGCGCGAATGGTGATTGATTAGTGTTTTCTATGCATGAAATAATACCACAAAAAGTCTGGTGGAGCGCGTAAATGTCTTTTTTCCATCTCCAAATATCACTTGTCAACTTGCTTTCTCATCTATTCTTGGTTTCGAAACAAAGCTTGGCGTTGTCAGCCTCTGTCTTTGAACAGTGAACTTCTGTCTATTAACGAGTGCTTGTCAACAACTAAAGAGGCGAGAGCAGCTGATGAATGCAGCCTTGGGATTACTGCCTCTCCTTGGGATGGGAGGGAAAATTACAATCTGTATCAAGCACTGAAGAGGAACAAGGGGTGTTTTAATTAAAACAAAGCTGGCCTAATGGTGTGTAAAATGGCATGTAATCTACACACAATATCCAGGGTGTTTTCACTTATTAAAGGTACTGGAACCTATGTGTGAATGTGGGTGGAGACCACGGAGTGTCTAGACTCAGCCATGTGAGAAGCTTTCCACCGCCAGGCTTGTCAGCAATACAGTTTCTGGGTTGATGTTCTGGTCAGTGGGAAGGGATGCTCAGTCAATCAGGAGCGTGGCAGACAGGCTCCAGTGCTCTAATGACACTCTATTCCCTCCTTAATGCTACAGAGGGGTCTGTCACTGACCTGCAGCCTTGCAACATAACTCAGACAAATGATTCTGTTTACCAGTCTCCTCTCTCACTAAGCAGAATGTTACACAGTCCTGACAAGCTAAATTTACCTTTACACTGTGCTTTCCTTTGGAGTGTCTTTGAAATGCATAGTAATTTTTAAAATCCTTATGTTTTCTCCTGTTTTTAAATTTCTTTGCAATATTAAAGGTTGCTCTGCCATGCCATGAAGGACCACATAGTCCGGGTTGCCAACGAGGCTGAATTCATCCTCAACAGACAGCGAGCAGAGGACGTGCACAAACATGCAGAGTTTGAGGTATAAACTATGCTTCTGAAAGCATTAAAGGCCTGCCCAGAGTTGTACAGCTTACTGAATCAACAGTAAATACACTATTTCAATTGACCAAATTTCAGTTTTACCATCTGCTGTGAAAATAGATTTTGACAATCTGCTAATGAGCTCTAAACAAATCCTATTAGTATAAAACAGGCATTCAACTTTATATGCTCAGTAATCGTGTCCCTCTGTGTCCTCACGAGGATTAAATCCTCGCTCTTACAACTCGTATAAAATTTAATTATTGGTGGCAAAGGGATCCCGGCAATATTAATTTAGGATTTTGATATGAGCTTTTGCCAACTAACTCGGGGGATAAAATCCCATTGTCTGTATTTAGCCTACGCCCATCAAACCATCATTTGAGATATGAAAGGAAACACTAGGGTTTAAGTGGCATAATAAAAGAAGTGCACACTGGAGTAATAAGACCTTATAAAAGCACTAATCACTAATAAATGTTATGAAAGTAAGTAGTATTTTTTCAAATACAACAAATTATTATTTGAAGGTTAATAATTACAATAAATTAGACTCACTGGCCATTTGTTAAGTACACCTGTTCAACTGCTCATTGATTCAAATCAGCCAATCACATGGCAGCAACTCAATGAAATTATAAATGCATAATCAAGAGAACCTTCTGAAGTTCAAAGTGAACATCAGACTGTGGAAAAGAGCAAGTGATTTTGCACAAATGGCGGGATTGTTAGTGACAACAATAACTAAAATAACCACTCCTTACAGCCAGGATATGCGGAAGAGCATCTCTGAATGCACAACACACTGAACTTTGAAACAGAAGAAGACCACACTGGTACAGAAGTACATGAAAATGAGGATACAGTTTGTGCAGATTGACCAAAATTGGACAACTTAAGGTTGGGAAAATATTGCCTGGTCTGATGAGTCTCAATTTTTGCTGCCACATTTAAATGGTAGGGCCTCAATTACACATCGATCTATCCTGCCTGTGCGAATGGTTCAGGCTGCGTGTGATGTCATGGTGTGGCAAAAGTTTCTTGGACCCCTTAGTTCCAACTAAACATTGCTTAAATACCACTACCTGGCTATATGCTTGCTGTAAATGTCTGTTTGTTTTATGACTATGACAATGAGTTCACTGCTCATTGTCATGGTAGCTTACCTTTGGAATGTGGCGGGAAGGGAGATTTTAATCATGGATGTGCAGTGGAAAAAATCTGCTGCAACTGTGTAATGCTACAGTGGGGCAAAAAAGTATTTAGTCAGCCACTGATTGTGCAAGTTCCCCCACTTAAAATGATGACAGAGGTCAGTAATTTGCACCAGAGGTACACTTCAACTGTGAGAGACAGAATGTGAAAAAAAAATCCATGAATCCACATGGTAGGATTTGTAAAGAATTTATTCGTAAATCAGGGTGGAAAATAAGTATTTGGTCAATAACAAAAATACAACTCAATACTTTGTAACATAACCTTTGTTGGCAATAACAGAGGTCAAACGTTTACTATAGGTCTTTACCAGGTTTGCACACACAGTAGCTGGTATTTTGGCCCATTCCTCCATGCAGATCTTCTCGAGAGCAGTGATGTTTTGGGGCTGTCGCCGAGCAACACGGACTTTCAACTCCCGCCACAGATTTTCTATGGGGTTGAGGTCTGGAGACTGGCTAGGCCACTCCAGGACTTTCAAATGCTTCTTACCGGAGCCACTCCTTTGTTGCCCGGGCGATGTGTTTTGGATCATTGTCATGTTGGAAGACCCAGCCTCGTTTCATCTTCAAAGTTCTCACTGATGGAAGGAGGTTTTGGCTCAAAATCTCACGATACATGGCCCCATTCATTCTGTCCTTAACACGGATCAGTCGTCCTGTCCCCTTGGCAGAAAAACAGCCCCATAGCATGATGTTTCCACCCCCATGCTTCACAGTAGGTATGGTGTTCTTGGGATGCAACTCAGTATTCTTCTTCCTCCAAACACGACGAGTTGAGTTTATACCAAAAAGTTCTACTTTGGTTTCATCTGACCACATGACATTCTCCCAATCCTCTGCTGTATCATCCATGTGCTCTCTGGCAAACTTCAGACGGGCCTGGACATGCACTGGCTTCAGCAGCGGAACACGTCTGGCACTGCGGGATTTGATTCCCTGCCGTTGTAGTGTGTTACTGATGGTGACCTTTGTTACTTTGGTCCCAGCTCTCTGCAGGTCATTCACCAGGTCCCCCCGTGTGGTTCTGGGATCTTTGCTCACCGTTCTCATGATCATTTTGACCCCACGGGATGAGATCTTGCGTGGAGCCCCAGATCGAGGGATAAATAGCAAAATGCACAATATACACAATATAGAGTTTAAATGTAAATTAAAAATATAAAAATGTAAAAAGCATTGGTCAACAGAAAGCTTGTTTACACAGTAAAGTTTTTAACTGTTTTTTAAAGGATTCCACAGAGTCAACCAAACGTTGTCTCTGAGGAGTGTTTCCAACATCGTGTTGAATGTTTGCCACAAAGAATTAAAGCATTTCATAAAGCGAAAGCAAGTACTAGAAAGTTGCAAGTTGTGTAGTGGTTTACACATTCATTTAAAAAGCAAAAACATCTCCTGTTTTATCCCAGGAGGAGACACAGATCCCTTTGGGGTTTCTTATGGAAGGTTATCCAGTGTAAATATCTACCATATCAAACATGCAGAGCTAACTGCTGTTGTGAAAGAGTGAGCAGCTTTGATTTATGAATTATTTTTGCATCGTGTTGACATCATAGCTGAGAGAGGTGAGAAATGATAACCATTGAACTCAGATATCATTAGAATGCACAATATTCTCCGTGCTATATTACCCCGAACTAGACAACAAAAGTGGATGGATGGTTTGGTAGATATTACAAATCTGATTAATACACTTGTTTAATTTGGTATCATAATAAAAGTTTAATTCCTCATTAGTGAGGGTTTCAAATATTGTTGGGCTATCTTGGCGATACCCACAGGGTTGGGGTCGCAGTAATTGTGAGATAGACTAGAGTAGAAAACAAAACTGAGAGTTAAATAGGACATAAACCGTAGTTTTCAGGTTTTTGGTCTTCTGATTTTAAATTGTAACACCACCTGCTTACTTTAAAACAAAAATATTTAAAACAGCAACATTACAACTTTATAATAGCCCAAAATACACTGTACTGCATTTTTTAACTATTCACAAAGTTTTATAATCATGCGATTATCGCAACGACAGTTGTTATGAAGTATTACCAGTCTGACTGTTCAAAATCAAAATGTGTGTTTGCTATCGAACAAAACCACACACACACAATTCCGCCAGCTCTGTTAACAGCTTGTACATATGAGTAGTGATGAGTTTCTTATCTGGGAGAAGCAGCCATCCTCAAACAGCTGCTTGATATACAGTTCTTGAGGATCCTTGACCCACTAGATAAACTGGAAGAGACGGTTAGATATGCAATGTCAGGAGAAGGGGGAAGTGTACCTGGCCCCATCCGTTCTGTCTGCCAACTCCAGACAGCCTACACTTTTCATCTAGGCCTGACATTACTTTATTACCCACTCTTCAAGATTGAAGATTCAGGACGCAGATAAGACAGTTTTACAATTAAGTTGGTGTCAGGAAGACGCGTCATATGCTTTAAGTGATAAATAATGTTTGATATTTGTCACGGCGTCACGTTGTAATGTGAGGTGACGGGCGGAGATTGAGTTATCCGCTTTATGAGGTATATGTTGAAGTATAATATCTGACAGAATTCAAATTTTAAAGCAGGAAATTCAATTAACTTCCAGCTTCTGTTAGCAAATTAGATTGCGAATATTAGCAAGAGTTCCCCTCAGGGTGGCCTAGTGAGACAGAGTCGCATGTGCTCCTCTAGTTTACATTTAGCTACCTGGTGCGCTTCTGTTGCGCTGACTTCAGGAAAAAGGTTTATAAGTAAAGCTGCAAATTTTACACATTGTATTTTATTTAAACATTCTGACAAGTAGATTTTTTTTATATTTATGATTTGAATTATATAAAACAATATGTTCTTACACATTCTTACAGTTTGTTTTAGAAGATAACTGCAAATCTTCACATTTTAACCCATTGCTATACCAGCGGACAGCATAAACATTTTATTGATATAATGGCATTGTAGCTTTGTAAACCCTGACAGGCTATATTCTTCTCCCCTAATAGCGCCATCCAAAGCTACCTAACAGGAAGCCTCATCTGTCCACAGTTAGGCAATGGACTGCCTTCATGTGCTTGCAGTGATTTAGTGCCCTCCTCCAAGGGAGTAGAAATATATCTCTCAGCTGTCCACTAATATCTTTATGCACTCAAGTGTGTTGAATGAAGCTATAACATTCTTCAGCGTGACAAATGCTCCATTAGAGTGTATATATTATTCTGACTTTATTCAAGTAAGACATTCTCAAATGCTATTAGAACAATGTCCAGCATTAAATTTGATGGTAGATACTGTACCTAAATATATAAATACAGAATGAGATTAACACATTTTGTTTCTTTCTTCTCTTTTCTTAAATCTGAAATTAGTCAAACTGTGCTCAGTATGCTGCTGACAGAAAAGAGGAAGAGAAGATGTGTGACCACCTGATTTGCGCCGCTAAGCACAGAGACCATGTAACAGCCAACCAGTTAAAGCAGAAAATCGTCAACATCCTCACCAACAAGCATGGTGCCTGGGGCACGCTGGCCCAGAGGTAGGTCCCCACACTTGAACAAGTTTAACTGCAGACCTACAGGGGTGGTGTTAAGACTTCAAGATAAACTATAGCCACTCAATGTTAGGTACAACCTACAGGACAAAAGTTACCTGTTCACAGTACTCTGCAGTCAGAGGATAGGGCCACCAGTTAATGTCATTTTCCCAGGATCCGATAGGGTCAGCAATCAGGTCAGCAAATGCAATTACAGTGCCGAGTGGCTTAATCCTCTGGGGACAGCTGATTGGCCAGTCATCTAACATACCAGGGTGGAAGGCGGGGGTTGGGGTGTTTCTGCAGCATTGTCCAGGCATTCATTGACCCTCTCAGTAACACAGCCCAGCACCTGGTGGTAGTTGCAGCCTTCCCCATGGGCCCTGTTAAAACAACCACCAGCTCTCCCACTCTGCTGCTTACTTTTCACTATCATCCACATGGTCCCATGGATGCAGGGCTGGTTAGAAGCATTGACAGCTAGTTATTTTAGACAAACAAAGGAGTCACAGCAAGCTGTTTTGTTTTCTTCTGGGCTTATGGCTGGGAATTACAGATATGACAAAAAGCATGCAGTTTTTTATAATAGCAGAACTATGAGCAATGACTTGGTGCAGGGAAAGCCTCAGGCAGTTTGAGTTAAATATCCACATCACATTATACAGGCCAGTTGTAGAAATGCACAGTAGTAGTAAATTTGTTCACATAAAATGAATTCACAAACCGCAGCTGCTTATTTGCCAAATTTTTGCATCTTTGCTGAAACAGTAGCTTTAAGTTTGTTATTACGTTTTAACGATACAGTGCAGATGTTCGACTGGGTTTGCTGAGCGTGAATTTGTTTCAGATCTTAAACCAGGTTTCCTCATAATATGAAAAAATGTTTTACTAATTTTTATAGCTTTATTTTATGTTTTTAATGTTTCGAGCATTTTCCATCAAAATCAGTAGATGTTCTAAGCAGCTAAATGTGTTCTTTATCCTTCTACTCACGGAACATTGTGTGCAGTAGCCAGTCTAATTTTATCAAATGCATGTATATTGACATCACATGCTGCAATTTCCCGTTGACACTTGGATTTGTTAGAGGCAATAATGTATTGCAATTGCTTCCAGAACAATGGCAGAAAAACTGACCTTATCCAAACACTGTGTTTAATATTATGTTAATATTTTGACCGTGACTGTGAGGATCTCAGGGTCCAAGTACAGATTTTCTTAAAACTGACTGAACCTTAACTACCCATGGAAATCTATTGGACTGAATTCTGGGCTCTTGTTCAAATATTTATGGAGCTTCTCTCAGAGGCATAGCATTTGCATTGAAACAAAAGGTTATTGAGCGTGGGTGCATTGTAAATGATACCGCAAAACTTCCAACAAATTCAAATTTAATGGTAACCCGCTGGTGAAGAAAAATGATGCAATATGCTCACAAGCTCAAGGCAGTGTTGCAGTTCAGCAGCTCAGTCTTATTCAATGCTACATTAACTTTCCCATTTATGCTTCTCTTGTAAAATATAAAGCCCTCAAGCATTTTGAGGTGGCTGTCTGTTTTGTGTGTGTGTGTGTGTGTGTGTGTGTGTGTGTGTGTGTGTGTGTGTGTGTGTGTGTGTGTGTGTGTGTGTGTGTGTGTGTGTGTGTGTGATTGAGTGAGTGAGTGAGTGAGTGTGTGTGTGTGTGAGTGAGTGAGTGAACCTTTAGTTAGTAATGTTTGTTTTTACCGTCTTGCACAGAGATTGCTTTGCCTTTAACTCCCAAGTTCTGCCTGGGGACATGCCAAGGGATATTTATCATTAGTGTAGGATATATTATAAACAAAATTATTCATAGGAAGGCAGTAGTCAGACTACTGACACTTTTCTTTGTTTAGTGTTTTTTTTTTTCTTTTTTTTAAACCGCATGTTTGCAGCTTTGCTCATTAGATGCCCAAGTATTAGATTTCTCTGTTTTTGAATTCCTGGTATCTGCAGCCAGTTGATTTTAAGTTGTTGGTTCACATTAGAGCAAACAGTTTTAGGAAATTGTGTTGTAGCACCAACAGCAAGAGCGGTAAATAAGGAAATGATCTGTACACGGCGTTAAAACAGCTGCTCTACAGTCATATGATCTGCCTGAAAAATACGCAGATCAGACCCTATGGTGGCCCGTTGGATCCATACTATATGCTTGCTTGATGATGAATGTCCCTCTGTATGGAGTCAGCATAGAAAAATCAATAGTCCTCAAATTGAAACAGTATAGGGTTGTATTGATCCGCTGTGCTAAATCAAAATGAGGAGGCTTTGATACATCTCTCCAAGACAGCTCCCTGTGCAGTAATGACACCCTATCAATTTTAGCTTTACACTGATAAATCAAGTTGAAAATTGGATGTCAGAGTTTTTTCCAGGGAGAGAGTGATTTTCCCTGCCCTCTGGTCCCCTCTGCTGTTGACCTCTGAACCCTGCCAGTGGATTATAAAGTTCAGGCTCGTCTAAAGTGAAAGTAGATGTCAAGGCGATGCTGATGAATTCATTGAAGACTAATGTCCAGCACTTTTGCAGCACGGGACTACCGTACTGTGACAGCACAATAAATTCTCTCGACAAAGTTAAACTGCAACTTTATTTTATGCAACAAAAGTCTTTTTGAATACACCGTTAGAGTAAAAAAGGCAGCTTAATGGTGTATTTGTTCATTTTCTTTTTTTATTTTTATATGCGTTATTGTTTTATATTTTGTTATATATTTAAAGGTCTAATTTTAATATTGCATTACATTAACACACACACGTACCTTTAAACACTTGAAAATTCATTGGATTTCATGCACTGATACTAACTGTTTCGACACAGCCAACCTAACACAAATGTAAAAGGGAGCTGAAGCATACAAGCTTCTCTTTGTTCCCATGCGGGCGTCTGAGTTCAGTAGCATCACTGACAGCTGACGGAGGAGCCTCTGCTGGCCTCCACAGCAGACCTTAACCTTACCTGACTAGTCTATTGATTGTCAACATTTCTTCTGTATAATTACTTTTTTGTAGCAGAGGAGCAAAAGGAAAATGGCGGCATATATTGATCTGTTTCGAGGCAGTGAAACAGCCGTTTCCCTTGACTAACAGTGAGTTTCATCTCTGGCACGTGATGAATGGTAACAATCTGCCCGTGGATAATAACTTTGTGATGGAATGAACCTTTTTACTCACAATGTGCCCGCAGTATTTGGTCCTTCCTGAAAGGGGTTATCAATTCTAATAGAATTCTACTACCACAGTGGGGGTGTGAGCACTTTCAGAGATCCTTAAAGCCTTGCAAGGGTTGAGGTCTGATGATCCCTTTGGGGCAGAAAACAAAAGTCAAGGTCCCCAATTGAGCCTGACAGTAAAAACAAAATTTAATCTGGCAACATACTGGATATAATTCAAAGACACGTTTATACTTGACGTCCAGAGCAGCAAAACGTGTATGATCCTACATTCTTGTGATTAATCTGAAGTACTCTGTTAAATATTGTAAAATCAAAAGGGGAATCTTAGAAGCTGCTATAAAATTAATTCACCTCTAAGGGCTTTTTTTCTGTTCACATGCACACTTTAGATGTTTATCTCCCATCCACTCTACCAAAGCGGTTTCTGCTCTTCCTTATATTTTTAATCTACTATGTACATCAATAAAATGCAGCTCTGTTTAAGACAGCCTCTAAGTGAGGGTGCATTTTATAATCTTCATTAATTTGATCTTATTGAAAACATGATGCTTCTTTGTTCTCGCTCGCTTCTATCCTCTCTTTTTCACATTCGTTCTTGACCTACACCAGGCTCTCTTCCCTTGGGGCCCTCTTAACCTTGTACGCTGTGCTAATTATCTCTGGAAAGAGGCCCATTCACGCAATCATCAATTTCAGTGGGCGTTGAAATTGAGCTGGGCATTGCTTGACTGTGCCACATTTCCAGTGAAAGATAGGTTCCGGAAAGCTGGCGATCCAGGGGAGCTCACCAACAGCACAATGTGGCTCCTCATCCCTCGTATGTCTGTCTTCATTATGCCAGATGACCTGGAGTTAATCTTGTTGCCGCTGTGTCCTTTTGTCTTTGTCCAATAACGTTCTTCAGTGTGTTTCCATTCTATCTCTTAATCAACAAAAGAAAAGTCATATCCAGTAACCCGAAGCATTTCGATCTCAGCTTCGTAACCTAAAGTCTGCGGCAGTCTTGAGAACAGCGATGAAAAGCTATGGTGAAATTAAAGAGATGAAAGTATTGTGTGCCATTTGCAGCCCTTTGTGATAATCTAATCATGATGTTGGCCATACAGTCACTTAACACTTGGCATTCGAGAGACACATGATCAGACTTGGTGTGTTTTTATAGAGGAAATTACTCTGTATTTTTTTCCTTACTTTATAGTTTACTTTGAACGCAACGGGCTCATCACCATATGGTTGCCAGTCACAACTTTCATGCACAGGGTGCTTTTTTGTGTCTTTTTAGTTTTTTAATCTAACAGCAGAATGTTGGTGAATGCTGCATAAAAATCCCCAAAAAGAAGAAGAATGTGCTGGTTGACAGAAGATGTTTTCACATTTTTTCGCTTTGGTTTGCAGCCTCTGCAGGCTGCCCGATGGCTTTCATGGCGTGTGAGGTCCCTGTCATTACAGTGCCACATGTCTGGTTGTCATTTTAATGTACACAAAGGATAGGTTTCAATAAATCAGTGTTAAATGGGCGAACGAGAACTGACTACTATGGCAGAAATTACTGGTTGAGCAGCTAGATAACAAGTGAACTATTTATTACTGTCTCCTTATTTTACTTTAGCTCAATTTTTACCTTAACTGAGACATTTCAAACACGTTCCTCGTGCACTTTTTAGTTCACACTTTTTAGATCACATAGTCAGAGCCTGTTAGGTTGGCAAACAGAAAAAGAAAAGACCACTTGTCCTCAGAATTACACTAAAAACTGGCGTGTTTTCAGTGTCCGTGTGTGTGTGTGAGACAGAAACCAGTCGCTGCTCCTTTGAATAGAATTGTCTGTGATTACTGGCATTTATTATAATTACCCCCTACTCATGTCACCAATGGAAGCTTTTTAAAAGGAGTATAATGGTGTTTTATTGAATCAGCATGTCCCTGTCCTTCCTCCCGACTGCCTCACACAAATCCCCTCTGAGCATAAATAGAATAAAAAGAAAATCTTTAACCATGAGAAACTCATCTGTCTGCAATCGAGCGCTGTGCAAGTTTTATGAGCCATTCTGTTTTAAATGGCTTGAAAAACATGAAGTTAATTATTGCTTTTGACAACAGATCACTGTGGTCACTTATCTCTAAGGCATTATACATTTTATTACATTTACAGATGTGAAGTTACAGAGAAATAGGTGCATATTTCAGTTAGTGTTGAGGACTCTTAAGTAGCTGGCCTGTAACGTGTTAGGCCATTGCTCCAAAAAAGATGCATTGCATCTCAAAGGCTATAGATGGATGCTGACATTTTAGTTCGACAGTTGGATCCATAAATATTTGGACAGAGATAACTTTTTTTCTAATTTTGGTTCTGCACGTTGTCACAATTGATTTTAAATGAAACAACTCAGATGCAGTTGAAGTGCAGACTTTTATTTTAGTGGGTTGAACAAAAAGATTGCCTAATATGTGAGGAACTAAAGCTTTCTCTTTTTAACACATTTCAGGTGCTGAAAAAGTAACATGACAAATTAAATAACTGAAAATAAAATGTTCATTTCTACTACTTAGTTGAAAACCCTTTGCTGGCATTGACAGCCGGAAGTCAAGGACGTCACCAGATGCTGGTGATTCTTCCTTTTTAATGCTCATCCAGGCCTTAACTGCAGCGACTTTCAGTTGTTGGTTTTTTGTGGGACTTTCTGTCCAAAGATTAGTCTTCAACAAATGAAATGCTCAGTTCAGTTAAGACCAGGTGATTGACTTTGACATTCAAGAATATTCCACTTCTTTGCTTTAATAAACTCCTTGGTTGCTTTGGCTCTGTTTTTTGGGTCATTGTCCATCTGTATTATGATACACCTTCCAATCAATTTGACTGCAATTGGCTGGATTTGAACAGACAGTATGTCTCTGAACACCTCAGAATTCAACTGGCTGCTTCTGTCCTGTGTCACATCATCAATAAACACTAGTGTCCCAGTGCCATTGGCAGCCATGCACACCCAAGCCATCACACTTCCTCCACTGTTTTTCAGATGATGTAGTAATCTTTCTTTTTTAGATTTTTTTTTTTTATTTTTTTTTTAGCAATGTCCAATCTAGTCTTTCTATTCTTGAGGCTTATGAGTGGCTTGCACCTTGCAGTGAACCTCTATATTTACTTTTATGTAGTCTTCTCTTTATGGTAGACTTCAATATCAACACACTTACATCCTGGAGAGTTTTGTTCACGTGGCTGGTTGTTGTGAAGGGGTTTCTCATCACCATGGAAGTGATTCTGCGATCATCCACCACTGTTGTCTTCCATGGACGTCCAGGCCTTTTTGCGTTGCCGAGTTCACCCGTCCTTTCTTTCTTTCTCAGGATGATTTTGCCGCTCCTAATATCGTAGCAACTTCTCTGATTTTTTTTTTCTGTTTTCACAGCTTAACCCTTTCATGCATGAATTATCAATTGGTATTTCTTTTTCTTAAGTATTTTTATTAATCTTTAGGCAGTAAAAAATATTTTTGAACTTTATTTTTTTAAACGTACTTTTCAAAAAGTTTTTTACATGTCCACTTAGGTGGACAACTGACTGACCAGGGGGTGGCAAGTATACCATCAACACTGACACAAATACAAGAAAACAGTCTTTGAATAGCTGTCCACTGTAGTGACCACTATACATGTAAGGGCTAAGGGTGGCTTGTTTCACGCACATGAGAGCTCCTTTAACTGCATATTGTCTGTTCACAACAAAATCTTCCAAATGCAAGCACCACACCTCAAATCAACTGGCCTGTTATCTGCTCAATTGACAATGACATAATGAAGGAACTGCCCACACCTGCCCATGAGTTACCTTTGAGTCGATTGTCCAATTATTTTTGGTCCCTTGAAAACAAGAGGGTGGTACATGTTAAAGAGCTGAGACGCCTAAACTCGTCATCCAGTTTAAATGTGGATACCCTCAAATGAAAGCTGAGAGTCTACACATGTCCATGTCTGTTATATAACAGTAATTGGACTTACTGTAATTGTTTTAGTAAACAGATAAAAAAAACTTGGGGTTAATGTCCAAATATATATGGACCTAACTGTATATCCCTATATAGAATTTTGCAACTTAAGTGTGTGTGAAAATTCCCATTTGACGATTTTAAAGTTTCAGTTTTCATCAATTATCTACCTTATAAAGAACCTATAGATGCAAGTCATGAAAATATTGTTTGATTATTAAATAGCGGTAGAAACCACAAAGCAACTCAAAATATGACCCATTTAGTTAATCATTAATCATTAGTTGGTATTAATCTCTGGCTCTCATTCAGTTTTTTTTTTTTGTCCTTTTTTTGTCCTGTCTCCTCACCCCAACGGCAGACGACTGCCCCTACCAGAGCATAGTTCTGCTGAAGGTTTCTTCCTTTTAAAAGGGAGTTTTTCCTTCCCACTGTCGCCAAAGTGCTTGCTCATAAGGGGGTCATATGATTGTTGGGTTTTTCTCTGTATGTATCATAGTAGGGTCTACCTTACAATATAAAGCCCCTTGAGGCGACTTGGATTGGGTAAAATTGGGTTGAACAGAATCGAACTGAACTGAAGTTTTCCAATGTGTTGCCCAGAAGAATGACAATTTCCTAACACAGCATTTTGCCACATTGGTTTGTCAGTTTATGTACACTATCATTATTATTTCTTACGTTTTATAGATGTTTGTTATGTTTTCTAGATGACTTTCCTCTCCTTCTGCTTTTATGGCTCTCTGAATGTCTTTTTCTGTATTGCCAGTCAGTTTATGGTCGCTTTTCCCTTCATTCCTTTGATAAGCTTTACAACAATGAGTCATGAAGTAGTGATGCAAATTTGTGGCAAAATCCACTGACTGTGCCTGTCCGTTTTCAATGCAAATACTAGTATTTGGTGTCAATTTGTCTGTAATTGCCAGAGGAAGTGATACATTATATTGCTGTATCAATGTTTTTGCCTTATTCCTGTAACTGTATTATAGGTAAATATTTGGATATTTGTATTTTTGGATAGCTCTTTAAGTTCGACAAACAAGTGTCTTCTGTTGTTAAATCTTGCTTCCATCAATTGCGTCTTATTAGCAAGGCCAGACACTATGGTCTGCATAGGGACCTTGGAAAGATTATCCACGCCTTTTGACATCTAGGTTGGATTATTGTAACTCACTTTACTTCGGTCTTAACTCTACTCTTATCCATAGACTCCAAATTGTTCAGAATCCGGCTGCTCGTCTCCTTACTGGTAGTGGGCGGCGTGTCTCTATTACCCCTGTCCTTGCTGATCTGCATTGGCTTCCCATTAAGTATCGCTTTAAATTCAAAATCCTGCTGCTTACCTTCCAAATTATTAACAATATAGCGCCAAGCTACCTCATTGAGCTGCTTAAATTATACACCCCTACTAGAGCACTAAGATCATCTTCCCAGTCACTCTTGGTACTGCCGAGATCCCGGCTGAAGACTACAGGTGACCGAGCGTTTGCCTTGGCTGCACCAGATTTATGGAATAACCTCCCCATCGCTATACGCGAGTCTGATTCTATCCATTCCTTCAAATCGCGGTTAAAACCCCACTTATTTAGCCTCGCCTTTTCTACTAGTTAACGCTTGCTTGTTAGTTAGCTTAATGCTTATTCTTATCTTCGGCTTATTCTTAATTACTTTTAATCATTAAAAATTTTTTTTTTATCCTTTACACTTAGTTTTCTTTTATGCTTTTATATGCAATTCTTTTGCTTTTGTGTTTTTAATGCCATTCAACCTGCTAGCATGTTTTGGTACCTTGCCATAGCCCTCATCCTTCCCTGTTACTTCATCCTACTCTCTTGCATGTTAAGCACTTTGGTACACCACTGGTTTTTAAATGTGCAATATAAATAGTTTGTTGTTGTTGTTGTTTACAGAAATGTGTTACTTTTCAATGTGTTAATCCATCACTTACATAGTTTTATTACATTTAAGATGATTTTAATTGCCTGGCACAGTTTCACCTTTTTAATAAACACTGATACTATTTGCCAAATAATCAGAAATATTTCAGGAAACTATGGAGTTTTTGCTGTCCTTTTATAACCGCAACATAAAATAGATTTCACCCTCCAACCCAATGTAAGCCAAAATGTTTTGGAATGATATAATTTCCTAGAAACTGTTATTATTTTGAATTACGCCAGTTAGCTTTCTCTTTTCAACAACCTACGTTTCACGTATACTTAGGTGTTCATCTCAAAGACCTCAACACTGGCTCCCTGAGGAAAGATGCCCTTTAAATACATATTTGAAAGAGCAGAGAATAGACAATAGTCCTGTTACAAATTTATCTTACTGCACTTAGCAAGTCTGAAAGCGGCCATAAATAATGGTGTTCCAGTTTCCTGTAGGTTATCAGTGCTGGAAAATTAGCTTTTAAAATGCGGTTTGAAATCCATTTGGGTGATTGATGGGTGATGGGACTAATAAATTTTGCCAGTTTCTAGCGGCCGGCTCACAGCAATTCTTTATGGTTGTCATGAAGCCAGACACATTTGATGTGTCAAATAAGAAAGGTCTACAGCCATCCCTTAATGAATGATGTTGGATGGACAATTTGTTACTGAGACAACACACTATCTTTCTATTAATGATTCTGTAGCTGGATTTGTGTTTTATTACTTATATTAAAAATTGATTATCTGAATTTTTAAAAAAAAT
Source organism: Maylandia zebra (assembly GCF_041146795.1). Lineage (NCBI taxonomy): Eukaryota > Metazoa > Chordata > Actinopteri > Cichliformes > Cichlidae > Maylandia > Maylandia zebra. The sequence goes on from NC_135180.1 coordinate 31,376,326, forward strand.
GAAGAGACTGGTGTTGATTGTTAGCTTTTGCAGCATATTAAACAGTAAAAATGTGTGCATACATTATCCAAGTGCACTTTTAAAATCTGCTATTCAGGCCCATGGATGAGGAAATTGCTGCATTTGGGGGGGAACAAACTCTCATTTCTTACAATGCTTTTAAGACATGGACGTGCTCTTTAGTGTTTCATTGCCATTTCCCTATTGGAGAGCTGCAGCTGGAAGCTCGATGCCAATCAAACTGTGTATCCCCATCAGGATTGCAATCCTCCTGAGCAGTTTTTGGACCACCCTCAGAGAGGAGGTTCCTTCAGCACAGTACTTTGGCACAGTCCAAATCCGGTATAGCACTGACCACATAGTGTAGAATATCACAGTTCCTCCTCAAACAGCAGATTTAAACTGAAACCATCTGCACAGGCCGAAACAGGCAAGGAGACATAAAAAATGCCGGCGTCCAACTCATTAATCAGTTGATTGAGGTTTGGTTTGTTGTGTATTTTCTTGCTGTTAAAGACAAATGAAGATATTTTGGCTTGAAGTTGTACTCAAATAAGCAAACAAGCACTTTGTGTAAAATGCAGCAAATTTAGTTAATGCTGTTACAGGGAACTCTTCAAAGAGGCAGATTTATCCCCCACTGGCATCTGCTGTGTATTTGTACTAAGAATTAGGGGACATAATCTTCAACAGTAATCGCCCAGTTGCCTGCAGTGGATTTACATTTTTCACACTGTGTAATCTCGCATTTACAATATCATTTACGTGGGTGTCTCCTTTCCACCCACTGACATCTCTCTTTTCTTCAGTGAGGCTTTGAGGGAGATTGACAGGGGACAAGCTCAAGGCGTTCAGTGTTGCTTTGCATACAGCAGCTCATGATACTTTGCGCATACAACATGTGCACACACACACAGACACACACATATACACTCAGTTTTGATTGATACTTAACTGAAACTGAGCTCATGTTGCTGTCAGAGCCCGGCTAAGTCTCCTGAGCCTCTTGATTTCTGACACTGGTAGATATTATATTTATGGAGCAAGAAGGCTGTATTTTGTGATGTGATCCCCTCTAACACTTTAATCTGTTTAGACTCCCTCAGTACTGTAGCAGGGAAGGGGGCAGAAACTATACAATGAAATAGACGGTTGCCTGCCAGGGTCTTACTGTATCCAGCACACACAGGAAAATCTCAGCTTGCATTTGAACACTCAATATCCCGTCCAAGGTTTTATTTTGAGATTTGAGCGCCTGTTTCTAGATTTATTCTGTTTCTAGATCTACAGATGCCCTGTATTTGTATAATAAATGAGCTCAAATGTTGAGGTACAGAAGTGTGCTGCCCTATTCGCACATAGTGTCATTGTTAAAGAGAACAAAACGAAGGAAAAATGTTATTTCTTCACATTTGGTTAAAATTGGAATGGCTGATGTAAGGATTTCTCGTCTGTCAGCTAGAGTTGATGCAATTTTTTTCCTTCTCCTTGGTAAAGGTAAATTAAAGCAAGACTTGTCTTGCTGTATTCCCCTCTAAAGGAAACGTAAAGGCTTTGAAATAGCTCCAGCTAGCGTGCAGTTGGAACAAGCAGCACTTAGAAACCTAATGCTGGTTGTGGTGCTTAATGGTTTGCATTAGCTGCAAGCAATAAAATTATCCCAGGTCCTCACTAATGTTGAAATAATCATTTACAAAGATGGTTACCACATGCTGGAACTGTTTTCTTCTTTCTGTCTTTTTTTTTTTTTTACACCACCCTAATTCGCTGTTATTAATAATGAATAAAAATGCAATTTTCTATTGGGTTGCTCCAGGGCTCTGGGAATCATTTCAATGAATATTTCAGCACATTATTTTAATCATGGCTCCACATACTCAGGGAGGGGGCTTGTTTTATAGGCTCATGCCTCAACCGCCTCAAGACCCCGATCATTAAACTCCACGCTGTCTGCGTTGAGGTTCCTACCTTTGATTTACAAGACTTGTTAAAAAACATTGTAAAAAGGAGGCAAGCTGTGCCATTTATACTTGTAATTTGATGCTGTATTTGTTAATGGGAGTACTGGTGATTTATGCGTGCAGCGGCTGCTGCTGCTCCCTGCTCTTCTGATGCTATAGCATTAGCAGGACTAACATTAGTAGGTCGGTGCATGCAGTATGCAGAGGCCCAGCTTAATATGCCTTCTAACTATGGCCTGGTTTTTCTCCACAAGATGTTTTCCTCTGATAAGAACGTGGCTGGTGTAATCAGTTCATCATTGTTTGCTCTGTCTAACCTGCCTGTCCTTTGGTCTCCTCCATAGTCAGCTGCATGACTTCTGGCGTCTTGACTACTGGGAAGATGACCTGCGGCGAAGGCGGAGATTTGTCAGAAACCCATTTGGCTCCACCCACCTAGATGTCGTATGCAAGGAACTGCAAGAGTATGGTGAGTTTTTATGGGATGTGCATTTAAAAAAAGAAAGTTTTCATAATTAGGCGACTAAAAATTCACATCCAGCATTATCCCATTTCAATGCTTCAATGCTGCCATTAAAACATTTTTGAAAAAGGATTAAAGTTTAGCCTCCGCTTGTCCATATAGTTTAACATGTTGCTTAGCAGAAATTTTTATAGGTAACATTTTTTATGAGTCCTGTGAATTGAACATGACACATCCATTTTATTGCACTTTTTATTATCATTGCAACACATACTCTAGAGCAAATTGGCTCTCCCGCTTTATTATTTTCTTCTTCATGCCTCAAACCTTTCTCATTGACCGAGGCAGCCTTGCAGCATTGCCCACCACCTTTTGTCGGTTATTTCTTTATATCCTGCCACACTGACTTTTAAAAGCTACTCAGTACTGTTAAAATCCCTTGGCAATACTCTCCTGTCTGTAATTGAATAGCACCGCAGATGTTTAATGGCACAAGTTTGAATGTATTGAGGCTGAAATTAATAGAGTAAGACCCATTTTAACTTTATGGAAAACAGAAAGCAGGGAACTCTTTGTGGTCAGCGTAGCCTTGTTATAATGGTTGCAGACGCATGCATGATCATGACAATGTTCCCTGACCTCATTGTGCCTCAGTTTTGAGCTACTGAACAGACTAGTGGGTTGGGTTCGGGATGTCATCTGGCTACATTCAGCTCTTGCGCTATCATGGCTGCTGTAGTATGTACATCATGGCAACTCTGTACATGAAGATGAGCTGGTGTTTCAGTGGATGATGCTCCACCCATATAGAAATAGCATTTTTTTTTATAGTGGTCCACTGTTACGTTCGATAAGTACAAACATGGCTTTTCAGCTTTTTATTGCTTCCATTGTAAGAAGGGCTCAAGTCAATTAATGTTAAATTAGTATTTTTTTAATCCACTTAAAAATATCAAAGAGCTTTTAAGAATCTTTGATGAAGAAATTGCATTGTGTTGCATCAATCCTGCCTACCAATAAATAAAGTGGCACTAAATGCTTAACAGATCAGAACATCCGCAATAAACTCTCCTCCCACTCACCTTCCACTCAACACTGACATTTACTGTATTTTGTTATTCATTTATTGTTCTTAAGATAACTTTAACTCAGTTCATATGAAAAAGAAAAAGAAAACAATATATCAGTTACAAACCAGACACATTTTTATTTGTCAAACTTCACTGTGCAGGTGCTCAAAGTATGCATTATCTCTGTATTAATCTAGGGTTTTTACCTTTATAATAAGCGCCTTAAGGCAACTGTTGTTGTAATTTGGCGCTATATAAATAATATTGAATTGAATTGAATTAGCTGCTTTACTGACTCAGGTAACACCTGTCATACTGTGAACTTTACTTGCTATTTACGTCATTCGTTCACCAGAATGTTTTGGAGCTTTCAGTTTTCTTTCTGCAATGTGACATTAGGACCTCAATGAGGTTGACGGAAGACTTGTTGAAGTCCTGCTGGCATGCGGTGGTTTTAATGAGCGGAATAATGTATAAACTTGTCAAGTGAAAGAGATCGCCTGCGGTCGGATGGCCCTCTTGCTCTCCATGAGAGGTGAGCTGCACTTTCAGGCTGTTTCCAGCAGTCTTTGATGTGGTTGCGCAGTTGAGGCCATTTTTTTGTTATGAGTTAAAATGAGAAACCTTTTGTTCTTTGTTACAGCTTCAGCAGGGTTTTTTTTGGCAGTGACAGTTGGCAGTTTTAAAAAAAATGGATTATGACACATTGTGCTTTTTACAAGAGTATTCACTTTTAATTAGCATAGTATTAAGGATAGGACCTGTTCTTTGTAGATAATCCTGGTGCAAAGGCTGAGAGGTTGGAAATCATTTGTCATATCCAGACTTTGTTTCTGGGGTTTGATGGAGATGCTATACAACTCTTTAGTGGCTTCCAGGCAGCATAGGCACTATAGTAGAAAAACAAAGAGGCTTGTTTGACTTGGCCCATGAGAGTCATTACTGAAGCTTTAAAATCAGAGACTACTGGAAAACCAGCAGGTTGTCTAAACTGAATAGCCAGTTCCTGGTTTGACAGCAGTATATGACAGTATACACTCAGGCACCATTTGAGTTTGAAGAGGGCAGACTGCCATGATTGTGTTCAGAGTAAATGTCAGTCTTGGGTAAAATGAAAGTGCAATAGAACATTTTTTAAATCAACATTTCAGCGAGTGGCTTGCATGGTTGTTGGCACCGCATTCTTTTGTGTTTTCTCTTTGATATTAAGAAGATTTTTTATATTTCACAAGTTTTACCAATTATTTTAACTGCTTTTTATCTTCTTTTTTTTTTCACTGATGGTATTTTCAGACTTAGTAGCACATGTTAAACGTTGATGTATTTTGCAATAAGGTTTTAGTGAGTTTGGTGTTTATCTCAGAAAAAGAATGTCCTCTGTGGAGTTTTGATATCATTCATATTTAATACACAACTTTAAATGTAATCTGTATTTGTTTAAATCAAGTTATTGTTAAAACTAGTACAAGTGTAACTTATACAATGTGTGTCCAAGAGTGTGTACAATCACGGACATGTGTGATGGGAGGTTAAACTCTGCTTTAAACTCTACCTCGTTGTCTATTAGCAGCATTGACAGCTTAGCCAGCACATTCTGTCTCTGCCCTCTTCCTGTAATAACCTGCCCTGTTACCGCCAGCCTCCGCCCAGTATCCGAGTATATTGTTAGGTGATTGGAATTGGGCAAGCATGAAATGGAAGTCACGTTAATATTGATCCAAATGTTTAACGGGGTGTTTTACCTCCGAGTGTCCTTGCTGTCTCATTTCAGGTGAGCACCTTCTCTCAGAGCTGATTGCCCCAGGCAGAGATCTTTATAGCTCTGTACTTCTGCGGAGGCAGAGTCATGATGTGATATTAACCTTCTCCAGCTCGCTCCAGCTTTATAATCACAGATATTAAATGAAGATAAATGAGCTGGCTAACATGTAAATCCAAAATAACAGCATTTGAATGCAGCTTTTCAGCAAGTATATGGAGGTGTGGGGATTATTAGACCTTGTTTTTTAATGTTTTGATGAAGAGAAGAGATTGTTTGTAACCTCTGATTATTCCAGGATATTGGATAAAGATTACCCCAAGAGGAAGCGTCTGCACTGTATAAACTCCCTTACATCAAAGTTGTTATGTTTACATTTACACACTTAAAACACATACAGATGGCCCGCATTGCAGGAAGTATGAAGTTGTCATTCCCCCCTCCTCCCTCATTTCATCTTTCAGTGCAAAGTAAATAAAAGTATAGAGACAAGAGGCAGAATTGCATCGCCCTTCACAGTAATGCAATCCCATGAACAGGACTCTTGTGGAATGTGGAGCCTGTGGAGACCAAGCGTAGGAGGACAGGATTTGAATCTGGGAAACGGAAGAGATATATTTAAACTGTTCTATAGAGTTCATATTCTATAGATGTTGGAATGAGTGTGCAAAACTTGTGTGAATGATAGTGCAGTCTGGTGATTGTGTTGTAAATAATCTATGTTTTTATAAAACAGCAACGCTCCTGAAGAAGCTCTAGAGTTTATTTTTTTAAAGTCAGACTTGAGATTTTTAAGTTGGGGTCTATCTTCAGATACAAGTTTTGTTTTTGTTTTTTCTTCCAAATATATGGAGTTTTATTTATAGCATAATAAGTGAATTACAAGATGTAACAAACTGTTGAAGATTTTCCCTGTGGCTCATACTGCTATTTATGTGTCTAGATTACTTTGGTGTGAATTTTCCTGTTTTGGCACTATGTCTTCCTGCAGTTAAATATAATGGAACCAGGTGGCATTTACATATAAAAAGTGTCACTTTCCAGAAATCACGATCCACAATTTAATGCTTCCACAGACCTTGTTCTGAGTACGAACTGATTTCTCACTGGTGTACATTTATCAGCCAAAACAAGAATGCAGCTAGCTAAGATTGCAGAGGAGTGTCATTAATGTTTACTTGCATAAGGAGGAAACTCTAATCATGGATAGATGGATGCTTCCTCAGAAAGGAAGAGCGATACAGTTGACAATCATAATTGAACAGAACCGCTCACAGCAAAGCTAATAATAAAATACATTTTTGAACCGTGTTCTTTGGAAAGTGCCATTTACTTTATTAAGCTGACATCGTCTCCATTAGTGGGCGACTCTTAACAAAAAAATGGATAAACAGGACCACAGGCTGGAGGACAAACAAGGAGAATTGATTTTGGGATGAACATATGAGAGAAGGATGTTGTGGATTTCTTTTTGAGGAATGGCGAAAAGTGTAAGAGGGAGGGTCTATATTATACATAAGACTTGCAAAAAGCCATGCTTACACTACACTACTGAGATAAAAATAAAATTCCAGTGCCACAACGCTCAATCTGTATCAATACAGTATATCAAGAATGGACCCTGGCAGTGTTGCTATAGTTGATTAAATGCTCCTTTGAAGTCTTTTCAAAGCTCATCTTGTCCACATTGTGTAATAAAACTGCTCAACCCTAAAATATTTTCAAAATGGGAGCCTTTATCTAAGCTTATAAAGTTTATTTGAACTGAACAACTGAATAACTTTTTTAATTCTTTAGCATATTTTAAACTCTATATAACAAATCTGTCTGACCAGGGCAAAAATTAAAGATGAAGTTAGACTCAGTGTTTTTAGGAAAGTTGTGCCACATTGGGCATTGCATATCCAAGAGGGTGAACTCCGGACTTTGTGCGTTCAGAGACGGCCTCTGTTAGTGACAGCCGGCAGGTCTTCATCAGCCTCCACTGAGGTCATGAAAGCTCTGCATTGCACTTTACTGAGTGTAATTAGTGCACTCTGAGGCAGTTTCAACTCGGTGATTGAACAAAACGACCCAGGAGACCAGTGATCGGTAGCTCCTCGTGGAACTGTTTCTAAAGAGCTTAAAAGCAAACTGCTGTGACACTCAGGAGTCAGTGACAGTAGCTTTTCACAGATTGCTGTGTATGTTATTCTATGTTATGTTAATGCTGTTGATCAGGATATGAGCCAGCAGCTCGGGCTTGTGAGAGGCAGTCAGAGCTTTCTACCACATAGCTTTTTTTCCCCCTCTCTTTTGCATGCTTATTTGTTTTATTATTGTTATCATTATTATTTTGTAGTTTTCAGTTTGATTAGAATTAGGCTAAATAAAGAAATACAATAAAATATAATAACTGCTTGGTTAAGTTTACGTAAAGATTTTCCTGGGACTGAAATGCAAACTTTGACATTAACCGTGTCTTAGAGAAGTTTTCTCACAGAAAACCTTTAGGCCAAAAAAAAATAAATGAATCTGTGTATAATTTGGGGAATTCATAAAACCAAAATAAGTACAACAGTCCAAGAAGTTGGTTCAGACATCTGCTTTTTATTGTTATTTATTCTAAATTTACTGAGGAGGAACTGTGTCCCAGCACATTACCGAAAAGAAAATTAAGCAGTATCTCAAATTAAAAACTGTATTCATCCAAGTCTTTTCATTGTGGCGTTAAGACATACAAAAACTACACAACTCTCCAGATTTAATTATTGCCAAGGCAGGCAGGAAACAAAATACAAAAAGAACATCTATTACTTTTTCTCCAATCCTAAACTCCGAATTGTTGCATTCAAGCCTACTAAAGCCAACCCCACAAAAACATAGCAAACTCTTTTCTTGCTGTTTTTAATGTTTGAATGGTGCATTGAGTTTGATGTTAAATCAACAAGTCGGCGCTTTAGAAACATGGCAACCCACCAAAAAAGAGAGAGATCTTACCTCAAAGTCCACTATTGCACGGTTGAAACATATCATAGCAAAACATTACAGTGTGATGGAGTAGAGGACATTCATATGCATCCATCCATGAGAGTTTATCCGCAACCAGGAAGTTAACCTTGGAGAAAACAGTGACTGCATATCAAAGTAAACTGGAAACTACAAAAGAAAAACTTGAATGAAAACACACGAGCACATATATTAATCAACCAAAGTGGATCATAAATTTATTGGTGCTAAATGGGTATCACAGAGTCAAATATTCAACTAAACTATATAAATGACGGATTTGACCACCTGACTGGTGAGGGTGTAAGTAGAGCTCTGTCAGTGGATGTTGTATTTTTTATTGTTGCGCTACATCAGAAACATAATTATATCAATTTTACCTGCAAATGCAAAATAAGATAATTCATAAGGCACATTTCACTCCATCTATTTTTTTTATTGCTAAAGCATAGAGCTGAAAAGACTATGACATGTCCTTCAGTAGGCGACACACATCTTCATCAGCCAGCCTTCATCTCCATTCATTTTTATTTTGTCTCAATCACATGAGTCATATCAGGTCCTTGAAGGAACACTCCTCTTGTTTTGCTACGTTCGCCCAGGGTGAACTCATGAAAAGCTTTCTAATGAGCCTGTCTCAACATGACTGCACAGCAAGTCCAGTAATGGTGACAAATTGTTGACTCTTCTCACAGCAGCACTTTTAATATGAGAGTCCATCCAGGGCCATGACTCTAGAGAACATCGCTTTTCATGTCAGCACATTTTCTCCTACATGTCATACCACTCCATTTCTTATTTATAACCTTATTCATTTTCTTTTCTCTGAGAACTAAATTGCATTTTGGGCAAAGCTGGGTTCAGTCCTCTCCTCCTGCATTGTTGCCTGCCCTAAAAAAAGGAGATGTTGGTCGTCTGCATGTAGAAATCAGCATGGTTTATTTGGTCTACTCAACCCTGTCCAGCCTTGCCAATCAGAACATCGGCCTGTCTGCCGAGGTTTCCCTCATTTACTCTGAGTATAATGATGGTTTACAGAATTACAGTTTTAAATTTCTCTCTTTGTGCTTTGATTTCTGACCGCTGGCTGGCTTTTGGCTTTAACATTGCGCAGAATTCATTTCCGAAATGCTCAGACTGCTTCCTTTCGTCTGATGAAAGCACTCCAGATATGAGACAGAGCAGGAAGCAGACTTTTTTCTTGGTAGCAGTGTTGACAACAGTCAAATGTGACCTCTTCAAGACAAGGTACATGTTCCTCAGGGGAGGGAGAGGCGAATTAAGAACTGTGCTGAAAGGAAACATGTCAGGCTGGTGTCAGCCACCTCCCGTTTCTTGATATGTGTTCTTCCTTTCGCAAGCGCAAATTTCTCCTCTGGTTATTTCCCACATTGGACGTCAGAAAGACAAATTCACATGAACGCTTTGAGCGGCTGTGTGGCAGGCACATGTTGGAGATGTGCTGATTTAAGCTGATAAATGTGTTGTTGGAGCTCTTTGTTTTTTTTCAAGGATGTATGAACACATGCTTCACTATAGCCATATGATGAAGTCTTGGTCTAATTGTGCTGTCTGCACAGTCTCCTTCTTGTCAAGTATCTGCAAGAGGCAAATGATATCTCTAATCTGCTATGAGCTTAAGACGTATGCCTGACTCAGCTGTTGGTCTTTTAAGATGCAGGTAGCGTTTTGTTGTTGACCTTGTCTAAAAATAAAAGCTGAAACACCTCTGATGTTCAACCACTCGAAAAAGCAGTCAGTGAGCAAATGTGTACTCTGACATTCTTTTATATGGAATGGCAAGTACATTAGTGTGCATCTGTATCAGGTTCATCCCACGTATCACTATTCATTTCACGCTGAGATTCTCCGTGCTTTATTTTTCTCAGTTTTTATACTTTACCATATGTTTGAATTTTAGTTTATAGATAGGAATAAAAAGGTTTTTTTCCACCAAATATTATCCAAAAACATTTATATTTTCTCAACTGTTACCGTGTGTGTGTGTGTGTGTGTGTGTGTGTGTGTGTGTGTGTGTGTGTGTGTAAGATTGCCGTCTGTATTATGGATGCAGGAGTTACAAATGTCATTTGGTGGGTGTGTGGTTTAACTTTTTTTTTTTCAACTTGATTTTTGCTGCTGTTGCAATAGTGTTGTTTTCTTGTTCGATATTTATTATCCCCTTTAATAACACACACTTATTTTCTTTTATTTAAATTCCTCACTGACTTTTCAAGCAAGTGATTGCTCAGTCGTAGGGTACAACTGCTAAACATTTTGATTGGATTTTACAGTTTTGCTGAGGAAAAATGTAGCACTGAAAACCTCTGTGGTAAATAGCAGAAATAGAAATAGACTGGTGGTGGATAAGTGGCTGAGAAAACTAATGGATAGGGGCTAGCAAGTAGCATCCTTCATGCTAAACTTCTGATAGCATTATGTGCACTTTATTACGTTATGCTTCAAAATATTTGCATAGAAACTATAGAGGACAATGTGTATTATGTTAAACATATATATGAAATGAGTTCCCATGTTTTGAGCTTGGATAGCCCAATTAGGTTATAAGCCTTCCAATGCAACATAGTGCCTTATGAACTCAAATCAATATTAGATAGCAATGTTTCTGTGTGCTTTTCATGTTTATTTGTTTTTCTACTGAGTTTTCTGAAATAAAAAAGAAAAAGATCAAAGAAAAAAAATTAAAAACTATAGGCACACACTTCTGCCCCACCTGCTTTTAAATAATTATATTTAAAAAAATCATTAACCAAGTATCTCAATCTCATATAAGCACAGTTACAAATCCTGCTATTAGCTTCAAAGAGCAGTAGACGACATTTAGTGCTCTCTCTTCCCGTACTTGCTTTTACAGCCTCTGAGAAGGACGAAGTGGTCAAGTCTAAGACGGTGTACCGCAGCCCAACTGTCACCACTCAGAACTCTGAGACCGAACTAATACTGGATGGAGACGACGATGCTGTCAGCCTGCTGCAGGAGAAGGAGATGGACAACCTGGGTGGTAAGTATAAATCACCACTGCTACTTGTTCCCATCCTAATAGCTGGCATAATCGGTGAAGTCATTGGATGCATGTGTTATAGCATTTAAAGTGCACTAAAATGAAATTGCAGTGGTAAAAGTATATCTGAAAGTAAAAACCTTGAAATATTTGGTAAGAGCATGATGCACAGTAATTGTTTGGTACTTTTAGCATAACGTGATATATCGGATGTCGGATAATACACCTATTCTCATGCAATGATTTGACGGTATTAACCATAAAAAATAATCCTAATACCACACACATACTTGACAGCTACTGTATATTATAACATAATAAGATACAATCTATTGAATGGAAAACGTTTAAAATAGAATAAATTTTTATATTTGGGTGTTAAAGAAGCTTAATTATTCTTAATTCTGCTGCATTATTTAATTCTGAAGAGCCAAAGAATAGAAATCGTACTGATTAAAACATCTTAGATTTGTGTTACCTGTATGATTATTGTCTGACTTCACAGTCAGTATCCTAATACAGCTTTAATACTTTGTCTAGCACAATTCAGTTAGTGGTGTAGCATACTAACTGAATTGTAGTATGTAAAGGTGGTGGTTGGCCAAAACGTCTGTAATTTGACCAGAGTAATACATGTCTGGAGAAAATTGTGCTGCCTTTGAACCTCGGCATAGCTTTAAAAGGCAAGTTAGACAGAGTTCGCTTCAGCTTTGAGTGCAGCTCAAGAATGCTGGACTGCATTCTTGTCGATAAAGCCAGATCTTCACTTAACACCTCATGCAAACAACTGGTGATTGATGTTTTTTGTGTGTGTGCGATGCCTAAAGTTATTTATTTTATTAGAATATAAAGGAATACTTAACCCTAGCAGTCATTCTACATTCAGAAAAAACAAAAACAAAAAATGTTTCTATTGTCTGGTGAACAAGAACAAAAAGCAGCAAAAAAAAAAGTAGATGCAGTTTTTCTACAAGTGGTGAAAGCCCATCACTCTTTGTTAGCAGTTGCTGTTGTCATGGGATGCTGTTTTAATTTCAGAATATATAAATAAACGCACACTGCATCAATGCTGTATATACATAACATTTTTAGCTCTTGGCCGACATGCCTTTTCAGTCATGATGTAAATTTTGTTTAAATGTTATGTGCTGTCATTTGTTTTTCCCTGATAGCGCATTCATGGTGGTTGGCTTGTCTTCAAAACTAACAAAACTGAACAGGATAATTAGAAGATGTTACCAGGTTCTGTTGGTTTAACTGCAGTTTCAGTGGTATGATTGCACAATCTTAGTACTTGAGTAGCTGTTAGGTTGCCAAACTGTTATTTCCAAATCCTGTAAAACCAGAGCTGCAACAAACTTGCATGACAGTAACAGATATAAATGCATGAATCGAATTTATTCATTCCAGGAACAAACTGTCATTTTTAAAAAAATGTAGTGAAAGGGAATAGTCTAAAAACTATTGCCAGACACTTAAATAAACATCTCTCTTTCACAGTGGTGCATTACAGAGTTATTGTGGCTTAGCATATGGATGTCAGTCTGAACCAGGGCACTGCTGAGCAGTGAAATCCCCTCTAAGATCCCACAGATGAATCTCAGAGGAGGACACTAACCCCTCCTTTTTGTCCCAGGGCCAGCAGGCAGTCAAACACTCATGTCTGTCAGATGAACCCTGCACTGGTCTGCCTAAACTCCAACGCGAGAGCTAGCATACAAACCAAGTGTTTTATCCTCAGAGAATTAATAATGATACTGTACAAAACAGAAATCCCGAGGTTGAATATTTGAGATACATTTATGAAGTGTGAGCTGAAATTAGGAACCAAAATGTGAAGGTTGACACTGATTTTGATAAGTAAATTCTGGTTTAACTATGTATATAACTATTTGTGATAAATGGAAGTTGAATGCATTTCTTTTCTTTTCTTTTCTTTTTTTTTTTTACCAGTAGGGCAGCTCCCCTGCACTGTAACATTTGGGTAATGTTTTTACCAGGATGCTCTGTCTATGTTTGTCCTGTATCTAATCTCAGGCATGAACAGCCTTAAAGACAGATCTGAGACTAGATCCTTGTCAACAACAGCGCTCCTCCTGCCAGCCACTGGGTCAGTGCCTGCAACTGCTGCCAAAGGGGCGGCGCCTGCACTCATGGGCTCCGGCAGTTGTGGTTACTGAACCTATGATTCGTTTTGCTCCCCCCACAAACAGTGGAAATGCTGTCTATGCCTGGGCTGGCATTAAATGAACCTTTTTGTATGCACATATTGTTACCAAAATCTGTGAAAATAGAAGTGTGTGTGTGTGAGAACAAAGAACGGAGAAGTCAGAGCCTCCTCGCAGACTGTCTCTCGTATCAAAGAGGAGACTGTAAATATGACTGCTCAGCTGGCATCCCAGAACCATGTTAATATACCCCAAAGTGTGGTTTAGGCACCGCAACCATTTTGTTCTCCCTAATTTAGGCTTTCTGAATCCATTTTAGGTCTCCATTCATAGCGTCGATCCCTTGAGATGTAACATCTTCATAAAGAAAAAAGCAACATAATGTTTATGAACGTAAATCTCAAAGGATGGGAGAGGAAGAGAAAAAGTTTATTTTTGTTCCCAAATTTGTTTTGTCATTTCAAACATCTGTAAGTACTTTCGTAGTTTAAAAAATTCATGTCTTTGTATGTAAATATATATGTATCCGCTATAAGTGGATGTGTAAGTAAATGATACTCCTCTGGTATGCTTGTAACCCATGTCCCTTTCTCTTTCTGTCATAATATAAAATCTAAACGCACTAATCAAACACTGCAGTCCACTAGATGGATTGTGGGTAATAATATACCCATCTTCTCAGCAGTTCTCCCAAACTCCCACCACAATGAAATGAGACTTTTCATCACTTCATTAAATTGGCCTGTCATTTAAGAAATATTTGCATTTTATTTAAGACAAAGGCCCATCAGCCTGGTAATTTAAGCTTTACTCTATATAGACCACTCATGCTGTGCAACTCGTCCTGTGTAACTTGCCCCTAATTTTATTATTCTCATGTAAACATTTTAATGCCATATAGCCTAATTATGGAAGGATCCCTGAGGGGATTACTGCCTAATCCTTTTCCTGCCTATGAGCAATGGATGCTGTGAGCATTTCTCTGTGCCTAGTCCTTCAGGGCAAATCTACAATGCTTTAGTCCTAGAGGTGTTACTTTTAGTAAGAGGTGGAACGCTTTATAATTTAAGGGCTGGTGTGAACAAAAGGGCAGTCAACTTTTATTGTTGCTCAAGGCTTTATGACAAAAAGAATCGATTGTATTTCAAATATTATTTTAATGTAAGAACAAATTCGTCCACTTCACTCTTATTGGTACTCCCCCTCCCTTTTTAATCTCTCTCGCTGTCTCTCTCTCGCTCTCTTTTTAAACAAATACACCAGACCTTATCAGACATGCAGAAAAACAGGCTTGAGGTTACTGGTTACTTATATGAAGCTTGTAAGCAACGTGTAGCGTCTGCGCTGATAGCATCAGCAGATAGGATCACCGTTAATGGATCCGAGCAACGCTGAGGAAAGAAAAAAAAAAATCAGGGAGGGCGGTTTAACTGTGCAGCCTGCAAGAGCGATGAAGGGGCGCTCTGGGAGTTGAGACCGAAATCCACTTGTATTCCTGTAACACTAGCGGCCATAATTGGCCGAGGAGCGCAGATTAAGATTGATGAGACATTAAAGTGGCTCTTTGGAGTTTAAGGAATCGATAAATATCCTGATTTCGAGAGGTTTCGTTTGAGAGCAGACAAATCACTGTAACGGTACTCCACAGCGACACTGATCTGAGAACATGGAGGAGAAGGAGGAGGAGGGAGGAGACTGAAATAAAGATGTGATCACTATCAGCTGACCAGGGCCACAAGCCCACCTTAACACTCTCGACGACTTTTTGGAATTGAAAACGAGGTTTACTAGAGTATTTTTTTTTTTTCATTTATTTCTGTTTTTTATTGTCATTTTTATATTTAATTTTCCGAATTCGTCGCTTGGCTTGTCCCTGTCAAAACAGTCTTGAATAACAATTGTGTAAAATCATATTTTAATCTCATGTATAATAAGAGCGTTTTTCTTTTCTTTTTTGGATTGCCTTTATGGAAACCATTCAGACTGCAAAAGCATTTTTTGTTCTCCTTAATAGTGTATATAAATATTGAAATTTATTGTAATAATTTTTAATTACATCCCTATAACTCCACTGAATACGCTGTATTTTCGCATGTACGGATGCACACTATCAGAAACAGGCCTTTAAAAACCCTACAATTGCCGCAATGTACACGTTATATTGATGAATTAAAGGTTTCAATAAAAAAAAACGCAATACTTGAAAAAAGATTCAAATACATTCATAATTATAACTACAGATTGTAGTTGTACATCTGGGATTTGTGGATAATCGGCCGCGAGATGATGGCACCCACTGTAATCGCATTGGGCAGTTTAGCGGAATTACACTTATCTCGCTTTACTTAATATAATAATTGTTTTTAAAAAAAAAAAGAGTAATAATCTTTTTTATTTTTTGCGCGTTACTTATTGAGCATGTGGCCATCCCCTCTGCACTCTACAGGCCCAGTGGTCCTGAGCAGCCCGGCCCAGCTTGTTGCCCCTGTCCTGGTGGCTCGGGGGACTCTGTCCATCACCACCACTGAAATCTACTTTGAGGTGGACGAGGATGACCCTGCCTTCAAAAGGGTCGACTCAAAGGTAAGTAACCTGCAAGCAAGTGTACAGCTCAAGTTTAAAGCGGCCAGTTGGTTTCAGACATGCTTCTCGGTGTTTTTTGCCCTTCCGTCTTACAGGTGTTAAGCATTTACGTCTTATTTATATATAAAATCAAAACGCGAGATTTCATGTTTTCTTGAAAAATAAAGTCCTCCGCTCTTCCGCATATGCTCTGTATTTTTTTTTTTTTTTTTTTGAATAAGTTTATTGCTCAGATTTTTGTTATTAGGTCATATTTTTGGACCCCAGTGCTGTGTACTTAATACATTTTTTCTTTCTTTTCTTTTTTTCAATCTGCTAGATTGCTTTAAAATATTGAATAAGAAAACGTTAAATAAGAAAATTACTTTTTTTCTTTCTTCCTCCCTTCTTTTCTTTTGGAAAGTTTGAAATGTAGAATGCTAACGAGAGCATGAGACCCCCAACATGAAAAGTTCCAATAAATAATTATTTCTTCGCATTAGGCCTACTTCACTATGTCAAATACACATTTAATAAAACCATAATGGGACACAAATATAAAACAGCTCGTTTTATTAGCTCTTTAAATTAGATCAAAGACAGAAATAAAAAAAACAGATCACAGATGTTATAATCCAGTGTATTTCAAGTGCATTTTTTTCCAATTAAACTGTAATATATATTTATACTATATATATATATGTTATCATTTTCTTTTCTTTCTTTTTTTTTTAAAATCATGTAGGCCTAAGCACGGTAGAGAAAAACAATTCAAATGTTTGTACTTTAAATAATAATTCAAGTAAATCGATGGAATGTTTTCAATGTAACAAAATGCCGTACGCCTACCATCAAAATGTAAACTTTTAAAAATTAGAAAAAGTCCATTGAAACAGGTGAATCAGACTACCACTGATGCAAGTATAAATTAAAAACGTTTCTACCAGATAAAGAAAAAAAAAGTTCAGAAGTAGATTTAAACAGGTGGATCCTATTTACGTGTCACAGAACAACATTCACAATTTCAGACCACTCGAATCACAATCTATGAATGTATTTACAGTATAAAATGTACAGATGTGTTTTTTTGTTTTTCCAAAGGTTGTCTCGGGCTTTATTCTAAAGCGTTTAAGGAAATGCAGGATTTAGGCAGCCGTGTGACACGGAGAGGGAAGAAACCACTTCTGAGGTGGCCTCCTGGATTAGCCAATAATTTAAATTTAAGTATTGACACCTCCAAAAGGTGCACGGGGAGAGTGACAAGCTAGGCTGTTATTTAAAAAAGAAAATCATCTTGAAACAGGCTAGGCCAAAACATAACAACAGAGGACAGTCACATTTCACAAGACTTGCAAATCGGTTGGCAATATTTTGTGTCCGTTTAGGAGCTCATTAGGCCTCTTCAAAACATTTTTAAGACGAGGTGAACTAATATATTTTATTTTTACCTCAGAGTTTCTCCAAGCTTTTGGGGTTGGTCAGTATTTCTCTCGCCAGTCGCCAAGTCTGTTTGGCTGCATTCTCTAGAGCAGAGTGAGGTTTTCCTTGAAACAGGTCTAAATTGGGCAGGAAATAATGAGGGCACCTTCTGCACTGCAAACACGAAATAAGTTGCAATAGTATCCCGTTCAGGCGATCGCCGAGGCAGTTCTCATCCCAGTCCGACTCCCTGGGATGCTTCTCACACTCGTAGGAAACCAAGGTTTTCATGTGGTAGTTGTTCAGAGGTTGCCCAGGCAGTTCGAGGTGACGGTCTCGCAACGCTTTGAGGACAGACAAGCACTTCTTCCTGCATCCACCCAGAAGGAGTCGGTTCTCGGCCTCGGCGAACTGCAGGACCCAGGCGTCGCTCTCTGCTGAGCTCTGCTTGCCGTTCAGGGAGTAGCACTCTTTGGATAAAAGATTGAAACCTTCCGCTTTGACTTCTGCCACCCTGTTAGGTCCCGGCCAGGGAATGTGAGGCAGGGGCCAGTGCGCAGCGCTCCGTGGCCAGATGCCAGTGCACTTGAAAGCTGGCGTGATTTGTACCACATATCTGTCTCTAATGCGCAGCTTCACTTCACTTGTGTCAGCGACCATTTTGACAACATCTCTGTAGCTGCATTTGTCTACTGCCTGCGCCACCAGTGTCTGAAATCTCGACCGGATCTTGCGCGCAGAGAGGTAACCGGAGGCTGTGATGAATTCGACCCACAGAGACATGCTTCTCTTGCGGCCATCGCTGAGTTTGAGGACGGCGCAGCCGGGAATGGACCCGTCGTCCACAAAGTTGAATACTCCCATCTGATTCAGATAGAGCACAACCTCGAATTCAGTGGGCGAAATGACCTCCAGTCCCTCGAAACGATTATCCATCTCGCTGAGAGAGCTGATGAAGCGGGGCTCCTGCACCTCCACCTCCTTCAGGACATCCGAAACCACCTTGCACACCTCTCGGATGGTTTTGGCGATGGCTGCTTTCCGAGACTGACATTTCTCGTTGTAGTATTTGTTGAGGTGATACACCAACTTTGCCTGGGCGGCTATCATATTAGGGCAGAGATCCGGGTTATACACCGGAGTCTCGCAGTAAGCCGAGGGATCCAACGCGGCTGTTTGTACGGGAGCCAATTTTAGAGAAGAAAGAAAGCTATCTAAAAAGAAAAAAGTATATTTATAAAACAAACAAGCTGTGCTCAGAGCACACGCGTAAAAATCATATCACAACATTCACAGCTGGTGTGCCGTAAACTGCATTGAAGTGTTCAAAGCAAGTCCTCGAAATTAGAAGGGTGTTGTGATTAAAAGTCCATTTCAGTCTTGTTCAGTAGAAATGCCTTTTTCGTTTTTGTCTGATCACTGTGCCAGTTAAGAGTCCGCGTAATTGCGCAGAGTGGAGTGTGTCCTCTTGACGCAGACGCCCGGTATTGCTGTGTTTTACAACGGGAACACACACACACACACACACACACACTTTATTATAAGGGAGGAGTTGAAACCAAGATGTCCAATCGCTGTCCGATGCGTCACCGCAGTTTATCGAAAACAAATTCATCCCCGGGTGTTATATACAAGTAAAAAGTACAGGTACTAGTAGTATATCGAGGAGCGGAAGTACACCTACGCATTTGGAGAGAAGAAGAAAGCAGAATTTCCACAGCTCAACGTGTCTTATTTTCCGTTGGACGCTATCTTCTATTTTTTTAGTGCACTTTGTAGAATCATATTTGAAACAGTAGGTGGGTTTAGAATTGTTTGGTATTCATGTATTCGTCTAATAAACGGCTCAGTTTTCAGTTTCATTTAAATTGTCCTCTTTCTGCATCGCACGAGATCGATTTTTTTTCATGTAGGTTAAAGCAGATAAATCACAATTTGAACGGAGAAATGCACACAGCAATATATTAATATGTATGGATTAAAATACTTTTGTACATTTTAAGACATATATTAATGAAAACAATCAAGCTTTGCTTTTTTTAATTGGATCTTTAAATGTTACGTTAGGTGAATAAACAGCGTTGAACTACCGCCTTTATTTTGCAAGAATAAAATATTTTGAAGCTATTTATCATTTTTGACTTATTATTTAATTTAGTAGTTATGAGTTTGAGTAACTTATGTCAGCTTTAAAAATTCAGCTTGTATGATAACGAGAATTTTTTTTTGTAAGTATTTTTTATATACATTATGTATGTATTTGTATTTTTTTGGGGGGGGGTGGGGGTCAGCAACAGTGTAATTTTATTTTAGCATTTAAATTAATGTATTTTCTAAGAAAACCAAAACAGCTGTAATCTTAACAACTATATGGTTCTTACAGTTTTCTACATTTAAAAAAAAGAGTTTTATCATTTTAACCAAAAAATTAATTTCAGTCAGTGAATGAGAATGTGCAATAATTAAATATTTATTTTGGTCTTTGGGTTATTAATTTTCTCTGAAAGTAATTTTAATATTAAAGATTGTCAGAGTTATTATTGTGTGTTGTATGTAATGTCAATAATTATTTAAATAAATAAAATATTTTACATTGAATACTGCATTCTTAAATAGAGGTACTTTTTTCAACAAGATAGTAATACCACCCCCCCCCCCCCCCCCCCCCCCCACCCCCCCAAAAAAAAAAAATCCAGGAAAAAAAATAAACAGTTGCAATATTTTGAAAATGAAAAATAAAAAAGTAAATATAAGCAAAATAATTATCATGTGTATGTGCATTTTATACACAGTGCCATGACCCTCAATAAAGTGAGCTTACATCTGCACTAAACCCTCTTCTGGCTCTCATCATTGCACTGGCACTCCATCTCACAATACAGTGCACGCTTTGAAGACGACTTCAAAAAGATGATTCTGCGTGGATCAGATAAGCAACAAAAAGTCATTTACACTCATCTCTGCTCTAGCCTGAACTGCACACAACCAGACATTATGAGGGCAAACCGCTGCTCGTCAGTTCCAGCTCTAACTACATGGATGCAGCTGAGCGGGAGGTGGCGTGTGTGCACGAAGGACCTTGATAGATAGGTGACTCCCATTATCAGCACAGCCTGTCATGAACACACTGCCAGTAGCTGCTTGGTAAACCTCTGTGATAATTTCACACTGTTACTAGGCAGAAATTACAGATTTGGGTAGATTTCTTTTTATTTTTTACTTTCTTTAAATACAGTCGTTTGAGACTAGCTAACACTAAATAATAACAATATTATTTTATTCTAGTTTTCACCACATTTAACTGTGGTAACTTTAACTACATTTTACAACTTAAAGGTTTTATTCTTATTGACATATTTCTGGTGACTGTAGAGGACGTTATTGAACGTTTTCATGTGGTGAGAGGTAGCTAAAAGTCTTCCCCTCTCTGGCTTTGATAGTCTTTTCTCTCACTCTCTCCCACTGTCTGCAGCTCAGCAGGTACTTGTTCTTTATTGAAACCAGACTAGGCTCACTTTCCAGGCTATCTTTCTCCAAGTGAGATACCTCAGAATCCAGTTGCACCTCTTGAGTTTGTACTCCAGTTTTCGTCCCTATGCGTGATAGAAGCAAGGATTTTCATTGAGATTATCACTTCTTAATCTAAAGCATGTGGTTGCACAGATCTCACAGTAACTCAACCTGCTCTGCAGTCCCATGACAGTCCCAGCAGTTGTCAGGTCTAGCCTAAGACAATTCAGTCTCCTTACCCATATCTTTACCATTACTACATTGCAATCTTTGTTGCTTCATTCACCATGCCGCTAGGCTATTGAAGGCCCTCCAATGTGATATATGGGGCTGTGATTCCAGCACAGGCCTATTTCTGACCGAGCAAAATACATGCATGATTGTGTAAATCAATACAATGACTTCTCCTTCCCCTAATTTTGCACAAGCATGTGACCCTGTTTTGAAGGCCTCTTTGTTTTCAAAGAGCATGCCTCTACACTCATGCATTTTTTCTCCTTTTTTTCTCTCCTTTCTTCTAGAAAGACCGATCATCATATTAACATAAATGGGCATAAGTTCAGTGGTACTCGTCTGATGGCATAATTGGCCTTTGATCAGATGAGTGCCGCTTTGAGTGACTGGAAGTCATGTTGTACCAAGTGACGCCAGAGTCATTTGCGTGCTTTACGCTGCTGTATAGATATGTATTATTTACCACACATGCATAAAACACTATGCAGCATCATGCATTAAAAATTATTTTGAAAATTAGTTTAAATTGGGAAAATAGCAATCAATGCTCTGTTCACAGAGTTTTAAAGAATCACACGTGTGTGTTTCAGCTCAATTTTTTGCATTACCTAATAATACGAGCCACAAACTGGATCAAGATTTCTGTGGTGAGCAATCCTCTTACTGACGTTGTAATTGTGAATGATGTTTTATTAAAAATCTAGTTACACAACTAAAGTCTGACACATGTAATTTCATTAGGTTTCTGGGGGTTTTTTTTAGTCTGAAAAACGACTCTCTCAAGCAGTATTCCCACACAAAGGGAATTCAACCAGCTAGCTCCCGATTTAATGTACGGATTAGCCAAAGTGGACTTAAGAGGGTGGCATCTGTTTGTACAGATCAGATTAAAAGCAGTGACACTTCGGCTATGTGACATAGCTGGATCTCAAACTGTGAGAAATAATATACTCATGGGATGGTCACTCACTTTGACACATTTTTCTGTAATTTTGTTTGTCACAAAATGAAATTGTCATTGGGATTTTTAATAATGGAGCATTATTATTCCACGCAATATGGTGTCTCTGTAGGAGGCCAGTTAATTTTGGGGCCTGGAGCCTCACTGTGGACCCCCTTTGGATTGTGTCCATTCATTTGTTTTATTCTCCGCTGTGTATTAGCAGCCTCATTTGGATAAGTCAGGAAGCTGGAGCACATGGCCAGAGGGCACCCAGAGACCCTCTAGCGGTAACCTCAACAGGCATTGTTCGCAGTAAGCTTCAGCACACAGAAATAACCAAATGTATTGGTTTGATGGAGCATTCTGAGAAAAGAGAGACGAATAAAAGTGTAAATTATAAAACTTAATTGATTGTCTCAGCTTCAGTTGGCCCTTCACCCCTCCCCTCTGCAATACGGTACGCTTGTCAGACTCGCTGATAAATTACATGCATGTATTTGCATGAATTTTGCATATATATATACAATTCAAGTTTGTTTGCCAAAGTAACAATCCAGAGAAATGCCTGGTTTGTGTTACTAAAACGAACATACAATCTTACGTAATGCTCGGCACACCTTTTCATACACATTTTATGCATTTGGCCAGATGCAGTGACAGTGCTGCTGCACTTTATCAGCATGCAGTTTGCAGTTGGTATTTTGTTGTTAAACATTTCGTGTGCTGGAAACTAGGGCACCTGGTTTTTATTACTTTATTCTACATGAGTTCCTATTGTTGATTTCTAGAAACTGGATTTGTTTAGGTCATAAAGACTTGAACAGTTTGTATGTTAGCATGCACTTATTTTCATTTCTGTTTAGCTGCTTTGTTTTTGCTTTATTGTTGATTTCCACCTTGTTTGTGCTTAAAGGCAGCCATTCAGCAACAACGCTGTGATTAATCTTAATGTCTGCAAGATGTCTACCGTCTAAAAGTGGGTGCTGTAATCATCTGCCCACTGACCCCATGATGCTCATATGCGGGCCTCTGTACGGCCCTTGTGTATGATAAGTAATTTCAAATCTCAGATTGAATGAACTCGACTCTCTCCCACGTGTCATGTGATCTGGGAGTAGGAGTACACCAAAGCACAAAACAAAGGAAATGCAAGAATCGAGGGCATATTGCAGGTTTGGGGGTGTTGGTAATCAAATGCTGTTGGTGAGGCCTGTGATGAAATTAGGTGATGTTGCCTAAATAAGGGATGAAGGGTTCATAATTGCCAGTCTTAGAGATCTGAGGTACCGGGTGCCAACTGTCAGAGCAGGGCTAATGATGACAAATGTCTTTCTATGCAGATTGCTGCAGAAGCACCAGTGTGCAGCTGAGAAAGAACAAGAAAAGAAAAATGCAGAGGGACTAACAAGAGAAAGCTTGTGTGCTCATACTTAATGACCTACATGGAAATAAACCTGCATAACTGATGGGCCTTCTTTGAAAGTGCTAAAGCTTGAAGCTGTTTAAAGTTACCCCTACAGTACCTTGTGCATGGCTGTTATTAATAGGCATTATTCCCCGTGAGTGCGAAGAATCAGTGATATCTGCACCTCTATCTGATGCAGTGAACGCGAAGTCTGAAGTTACATTTGCTTACAAGCTTGTCAAGATGATTTGACAATAAAAATTATGTCATGTTTTAGCTCTATATTTAGCCAAATAATCCATCAGCGCCAGAGGAGAAGACATGAAAGCAAGGCTCAGCATTGCCTTTGTGTAGCTTTCCTCATTAGCGGTTCTTTAGCTGATGCTTTGGTTGTTGTTGTGCAATGCAGCAAAATGTAATTTTTTAAAAAGTGACTTGGCTCGTTACACCGTGGTTCAGTTAGAGCAGAACAAGCTGTTCCTGGATAACAAACTGTTGTTAACTTAGCTTTATTTCTTTCTTTCTTAAAATTGCGCTTAATTTTAACCACTTTTTGTAGCAGAGAGCCATAAATCTGATTTCACTTACTGTGACGTAAGGCTCATGCTAATAAAAGAGCAAGCCCAAAGTGCTGCATGGCCAGATTTCCCCAATTTGTTGCATGAATGGCTTTTGAAAGGGGTCCGTCTTTGTACAAAGGGACTCTCGTCTTTGTTTGGTTTCGCCCCATCTGTGTCATCTGGTGGTCTGTGCAAGAGGGTGGTGTCTCGGGGTGCTCCCCAGCGGCGTTGCCAGTTGTTTTATGGACTCGTTGGAGTGGTGCAGGGAGTTCATAAGTTGGCTGGGCCATTGTGTGCTGAGCCCAGCTGACACGTGTGAATTGACTCCAGCATATTGACAGATCATTTCCATTAATGAATCGAGGAGTCTGCCTTGTTTCACTCTGTGATTTATGCCCTTGCTTCATCATCCTCAGAGCTCTGGGTTAAATAACAACCCCCTGAAAGACTCAAGCACTAATTGCTGGATGAAGTGAGTTTGCTTTGTTCAGTAGTTTTAAGTATGCCTAGATGTTCTGTAAGTCATATATAAATATTTTATATATTAAATTAAAATTACAACACAGTGAAAAAATCTGAATAATAAATACAATGTCAGTAAATGCAGTTTTTTGAATCAGTTTTGTTTAAAGGCCGTAAAACAAACCAGAATAATGGTGTGATGTGCGGTCACTTATTAACAAGTGTCAGTAAACAGCAAAGTTTCCATTCATCAAAGACCTAGCAGTTTTCTCTCAAGGGTGGCTGGTCTTTTTCTTGATTTGATATTGAGATGCTTTTGTTTGCAACTGCTGGCGTTTCATGAGCTCTACCCTGATCCTCCATGGCGACCATCCAGCTTGTTCAAAGCAACAGCCATGCACTGCTGATAGCACTGGCCTCAGCCTGGCCTGTCACCCCCACCGCTGCTGCCACATGGAAGGCACATTTGCTCGCCACCATTTTATGCTGCTGTCACCCTCCCTTCAAGAGGAAGGGGAAAGAGGGGAGGTGAAAAGGAGAGGAGGGAAAGAGGGAGGCTCACCCTGAGCGGATGCTAGACAAAGATGGCAGCAGAGACATTTTGTCTACTTTCATTAGTTCTGGTGGTGGTGAGCTCTGCTGAATATTAGCCTGTTACTGGCAAAGGCACACATTGTGGAGCACAGACGGCGAGTATGTCACAATCGAATCTACCCCACCTCATTTCCATCTTCCTCACCCAAAAAGTGGGACATATGGGGCCGGATGCCAATTGCTTATTTTATACGGTAATTAACATCCCTTAAACCATGTTACGTGGTAGGTGTGACAAAGTTTATCTCACCAATTTGCATATATACCCCCAATAAGGTGCAATATTTTAAGATCCTGACTGACTACAAAGGCTTATGTGCTACATGTTATTAAGAAATAAAGAATATTAGCATTACTCGCCTTCACTCATGTTTAATAGTTTTGTTGCGGCACTGTCACATTCAGCTAAACTCAGAACCATCCTAAATCTGTGCTGTCATTTCCTTGAGTATCTGCTATCTGGTATCTGTCAGCTTAAATTGGGACCCTACCTAAACCCATATGCACTTGGATCTGTTGGACTGTGTGTATGTTTTTAATATTTTTCTTTAAAAGGGTCAGTGTGTGAAGGACAGCTGCGATATGTTTGGACGCTCCTGTAATGAACTTGATTGTTTTCTGTTGTTTGTGATCTGCATGGCTTTATTAATTGCTAGAAAAATTAGTTTTGGAGTTCAGCCAAAACACAGATATTTCATCTGGTTTCCTGCTTTGCACCATGTGCCTGATTCTTTTGTTTACTTTTATAACAAAATTTGCAGAGATACTCCCAGATTTGTGCCGGTGTGTATGTGAAGATGTATCTGAATGTTGCTTTGTCCTGCTGGGCTTTTATCTGTTGGACTCATTATTGTAGTCATCTCACTGGGCTCTATTAGAGAAGCTCGGGAGATGGGGTCGCCATGAAAGAGTCATGATGGACGAAGAAGTGCTGATGTGCAGGTTCCTGCCTTCAGGCTTTCACCTGCTTAGAAACAGCCTCAAGGCAAAAAAGAAAAAAAATGACTGGCCTCTCAGTCCAGCCAATAAAAGATTGAAGACCTAAAGTCAGGACTTTTTTAAGGTTGTTTACAGTTAAATGTATCTAAAATTTATAGTGAAACAAAATGTCAAAGTTAACTAATTAGTCAATGGTTTTTCTGTGCGTCTTTCAAACGATTTACACAAAAAAACGAGTCGAAAAGCTGGGTAAGAGTACCAGAAAGACGGATAAAGTTATGCTGTTCTACCTCGTTAAATTTCAAACGATTTTATTAGAGTGTCAATTCTGTGGTCTTGGCAGGGCTTGCGAGGTGTCTGAGCAGGGAGTGCAGTGGCAGGGAGTGAGCATGTCGGCTGTTGACACCATCTAACGAAGGGGGGGATTAGGAGTTTACAGAGGCAGTAATATGATAGGTCAAAAAGAGGAGGCACTCCTCCACAGCACTTGGCTCTGTAATGAATGATTGACTGGAAAAGGAGAAGCTGCCACTCGCTGGCTGAGTGCTCATCTTGACGCCTGCCGCACCGCTCCACGGCTCCCCTTGATCACGTTTCGCTGCTCCTTTCTCATCTAAGGAACCAGTCTGCAGGGAAAAGCTGCTTTTCCCTCTTATTTTTCTCTCTAATTTACACATTTAAGACATTTTTGTTTGCTTATTTGCAATTCCTTTTTTTGTCAGTGAGCCTCCCTCTATCAGTCCTACTCCCAGCCCTAAAACCAGCCCCCCACCAACCAACACACACGCGCACACAACCTTCCCTTTCTCTTGTGTTTGCCTCGAGGCAATGAACTAATTTCAGGTTCCATAATTGCAGTGTGTTGTACACCTGTCTGCTATTAATTCTCCCCTGTCTCTTATTCTTTTTCTTAATGAGATATTATTGTAATTATTGTCATTATGCTGTTTTTCATAATGAACTTGATTGATGTTGTTGTTATGGAACTATTTATTCTCTATAATTAGTGTAAATGTGGAGGGAACCTCTGTAGGCACTGATAGTCCAGCACTCCAGGTATGAGTAAACTTGTCAGCTGGACTCCAGAGTTCCCACTTAGTCCACAGTTTGTCCTGGATATAAACATGAGAGTGAAGTAGCCTGGTCACTAGTGAATAGGGCCCTGCTTGTAGCCATTTTAAAACCATTACAACAATGAAAGGCTTTACAATGGGCATCCCTGAGCTTTGTTTCAGCCTGTCACTTGCACCCTGTGAAAATCAAATAGTGCTCTGAACATCGTGAAAAAAAAGGTGAATAAGGTTTTGCCTATACTCCTATTTAAAAAAAATCTGCTTGTGTTTTGAAAAGGAAAAAAAAGGTTTTCAGTGACACGAGTTTGAATGTTATTGTTGAAGGAGCAAACTACTGGAAGGAATGTTAAAGAAAATCTCAGCTGAATGAGCAATGTTGAATTTTTTTCTCTTAGTGGCTCTCAATCCAATTAGGAGTTTAATAAGGGTCATGCATAGGGACTTCACGCTGCAGGTTGGTTTCTTTAAGGGTGCTTTCAGGGAGTAGGCTGGGGCTGAAGTTCCTGAAGGTCCTGACTGAAGGCTGGTCTCTTTAATGTGAAGCGAGGGGTCCTGTGCCCTGGTGAGTCATTGAAGCTGTTTGGGGAGCGCAGATGATAGAGGAGACCGGGGATAGTTGTAACGTGGGTCAGTTGTAACACTTCCAATTTCTCCAATCAGGGCTAAGTTTCAAATGATGTGACTCATCCTGTGCATGCCCAATTCAGTTCTGCTATCACATGTGAAAAATCAGCACATTTTGTCAAACACAGACAATTTAACACGAAAAAAAGTAATTTGTATGCCAAAAAGTAAGTTTTTCTACTTCATTTCAATTTCTAATAGCATTATCTGCTTTGCAGTTAAACTCATCAAACTTAAATTATGTTATTTGTATGTCTATGGGGATATATTCTGTGTAGGTCTTTAGTGCTAATGTTTTAGCCGTTGGCTGTAATGTTAGCTAGTTCATGGCTATAGGAGTCTGGGTCAGTTGTAACAATAATGCAGATGTTACAACTTACCACACTAGTACTTTAACTTATATTAAACAAGTTGGGGCAACGACATCAGCAGAGAGAGGTTCACTGGTCGCTTTTGTATATGCAGTTAATGCCATTGACAACACAATTCCTCCACTGTTTGTGTTCCCACACATACATTATGCAGACCACTGTGTCAGAGATGGACCAGTAGGAAGTACTGGTAGTGGAAATAAATCAGGATGGGTGCAAGAAACAGATTTCCTCATCTTTCTGAAGCACTTTGCAAACCACACCAAGGTAAGCCATGATAAAAAGTAATGGAATTGCGATGCTGGTGAACAACTACATTTTTTCAGCTTCATTGTTATGTTCAAAATTGGTGCAAGAGTTGTAGGTTATAATGCCCACTGAGCCAATGAGGCCAAACTCAAGGAAGACCAACCAAAATTAATGAAATATTCAGTTGCAGAAAATTCCATAATTTGTCTTTTTTGGGGGGTTGGAATATGTTCAAAAGCTAGATTTCTGCATTCTGTCACACACACACAGCTACATGAATGGCTCTAAGTGCATTCATGTGTTGAATAAACAAAGATTACATGTTAATGTTTTGTTAGTACCCTTATTTCATTGTGTTACATTTCACCCCAGGATATGTTACAACTAACCCAGACTATGGGGTTAATTGTAACATTTCACTCTTCGTGTTTGAGACCATACCATGCAATG
Organism: Maylandia zebra; assembly: GCF_041146795.1. Lineage (NCBI taxonomy): Eukaryota > Metazoa > Chordata > Actinopteri > Cichliformes > Cichlidae > Maylandia > Maylandia zebra. The sequence continues at coordinate 31,405,152 of NC_135180.1, forward strand.
GGTAATTGTGCTGCAGAGAAAATAGCTGCACTATTTAATAGCCGAGACATGTAAATACTTTGCATTACATTTTGAATCCACTACCTTAAAAGAGCTCCAATTTACAGACAGAAATGTCAAAAATGTTACAACTATCCCCGGTCTCCCCTACTTTCCATAATTGTGAAGCCTAGATTGTCGGATAATCTGACACTGTGGTTACAGTGGTTTCTCAGGTGGTACCAATTACCTGATCTCTCACACGTCTGCTTCTCCTTCTCATATGCTGCACTCCTGCTGTTTCATTTACCTTGAAATGTAAGAAGATTTATTTTTTCTGTATAATAGCCTGTTTATAAGTTAATATTTTCCCTGATTAAAAATCTTTGAGTCAAATCTAAACAGCTCTTGAACTAGTTGTTACTGTTTTCAGGTTGAGTTTCATACTTGGAAAACGGGAACCTTCTTGAAAACTTGAATTTGAGTGAAGATGAGGAAAAGCTATATGGATCTTTAGTTGGGACTTAGTTGATCTTTAATCCCCCCCCCTCCCTCCCAAGAGAAAAAGTGGGCAGGAGGGCCCTAAAAGTGGACTTGTCCAGCCTTTGTGGGTTTGTTCACATGCTGCTGTGCTTTGAGTGTCTGACAGCCGTTTAACTCCACACGACCTGTTTCTCAAGTGCCATCGTTCGGTTGCTCTTGAATCCTTTTAGGAGCCATAATTACAATTCATGCACTCCCCGCGCTTCTTTGAAGAAGCATTCAGAGAGCAAAGCAGGGTGCAGAAAGCCTGAGAGAAAGCCAGCAGTAGCAGCTCTTCTCCAGTGCGAAAACACTGAAACTATCAGCAAAATGCTTACACTGCTATGTGAAACTGCAGGATGAATTTGTATAATATGCAGTTTTGTAAAGTAACAAATAACTGGGTAAAACAAGGGTAAATGGTGTAAAATGTGTATAGAAGTAAACATTTTCTCCTGCTAAGAAATGGTAAGAAGCAAGTCTAAAATATACATTTCAGAGGACAAATTTCATCAAACTGCCATTCTTTCAAGTATGCAAACAACTTGTGAATTGTGTTACAAGTGAAGTGAAGCACATTCAATGACTTTCAAAGGGAAAGAGAAGAAAGGGTAAGCTTAATGCCTAATAGGTGCTTTAGTAATTTCTGAGTTTTCATAGCTTAATCCGTTCTGAAAAGCTCAGCAGAAGAAAGGCTGCAAATGGCCCTCAGCATTAATTTGATGTGACTTCTGTACAATAAGGGCTGTGGATCCCAGAAGCCCATTTTCAAGCTTACCTTCTTTCATCATCCTCAGCCTTTGGAACTTTTACCTAAATGTTTCATGAAACTAAGGCTGTAAGCCTCTTTGGTATTCTGTCTTTATAACACATGGTTTAAGACTATTATTACACCGTGTTCAAGGCAGAGGAACACATACAAACAGTGAAGCTGCCTCTCTATTGTGTGGAATTCAAATTGATTTGGTACAATTGGGAGAGCATTTGTATTAAAACACACATATCGTATGGCTCATTTCCCCTCTTTCTTTGTGGATTTTTACAAATGCAAATGAGTTGGTTTCCCATCAGTCTTTGTACAATTAAGTATGCTTTTTGGTTCTCTGAGTATTATTTCCAGATGAAATAATGTGTCTTTTATTTCCTTTTAGATTTCAAAATGCAATTTCCCTAGGAAAACATTTGAACACATAGCTAAACCTCACAGTGCTTCATTACTCACATTTCGTCCTGATATTTTTCGAAAATTAAAAGTCAAAATCACAAAATTCAAAGTTACATTTTCCTTGTTGTCTGCTTTTTGATGCCATTCTTAGTAACTCCCAACCCCTTCTGTTTCTGTAAAAATCTCATGAACTATGGTACCTCTCTGAGATTCTTTTTTTTCCATGCAAAGAGTCAAAGCAGGAGGAGAAAGATTTGGTTTGTTATCAAAGAACCTTGTGATGATGTGCCCCAGGAAAGTGCAGTCTGCATCTCACAGTTTCTATGCTGTGGATGCTTTGTAGCAGTCTCTCCCATTATAAAAATAACATCAGTTAAATTGATACATGTTCAAAGCTTATTTAAAAAATCTGCTTTATTTTCTTGAGATTCTTTTGTTTACACAGAATTGAGGAAAGCCAGCAAGGGACACACTGGGTGGGTCAATGACCCTGGAGAAAACAGCTTGCATTAATATGGTCTAATCCAGTGTAATTAGTCAAATTACAGCACGCCAAGCAGCTTGTCAGGGGCTGTCGGCTTTGGCAGGCACGAGAGATGGCGTGGAGTCCCACTGGACAGCAGAGGGACCTCAAAAGCTCTGCGAAGCTGCCCTACTGCACTTACTTTTACTAATTTTACCTCATTTTCCTCTTCACCCTGTCATTTTTTTCTACTCTTGACAAAAAATGGAAAGAGCTCTTCAGTCAGGCTACAATGTTTTCACCTTTCCCTGTGTTGTCTCCCACACCCCCAGGCTGCTAGCTTGGCTTACTGCCTGGCTGCTAAGGTGGATCAAAATGATAGGAGGATTCACAGCACAGGCTACAGAAAGTCAGAGTAATTATATCAGCGCTGCACTCCTCCTACGTGATTTTATGAGGGAGTCAGATGCACGCTAACTAGTGCTGCTAAGAACCATGGACACGGCTAAGACACTTCCTCGTGTTGAAGGATTAGCATTGGTAAAAAGATTTAAACTATATAATTACATGAGGATAAAGTACAAATTATCTAGTGCACTCAACAGCCAGATTATCATCCCTTGCAAGTCCCGTTCAGCCCCAAGGGGTGAGCCTGGATGACAAAGGCCCTCATTAGCATAAATTTACAAGCCCTCTCGTTCAGAGAAGCCGATAAGAACCTGTACCACCTTTGCTTTGGCCCTGAATGGCTTGTTGTGCTTTTGGCAATGACAGATAAGTCAGGGTAATTCCACTTTATGGCTGAAAAAATGATGCTCCAGATTCTGGCTGCATCCCGAAGGTGTCACCCGCGATAATCCTCAAACAGCGTCCAGCAGAAAGGGGGCTGTGTGTTTTCCAGATGATATACTGCGAATGACAGAAAGAATTATATGAAGGAGGACGAATCTGTAACATATTATTAAGCAATTCCCTGTGAATAAGGGGGATAAAAGGATAATGGATGAGGGTGTCATTATTACCTTGGTGCCAAGGGAAGCGCCAAAGCAAAGGTAGAAAGACAAGATTAATTGAGGACGAGTGAGGCGCTCATTGCTCATCAGGCCCTCTCGTCTAACCACTTGCTCTTTCTGTCCCTCTTCTCCTCTGTCTCTGCCTCTCCATCCTCATCTTATTCTTTTCTTTTTCTCTGTCTTGCTCTGAGCCTCTATTCCTCCCACACATAACCAAAAAAAAAAGAAAGAAAGAAAGGAAAATAAGAGGAAAAGAAAAGTAGAATTTAAAGCGATCAGCTTGGCAGTCTCAGTGGCAGCCAGATGAAGCTGGTACCCAGGCCAGGAAGATTTCAGTCATCTTAAGGCTGACAAGTCCCTGAAAACGTCCCATTAGGAAAAGCTTGCTGAAAAGACCCAACACCAAATGACTGCATCCCTTCTCTCAAGCTCCTTAGTGAAACCATCCCCAAAGCTTTTTATCTGGATGATGTGCTGACTAAGTATGTTTGTGGATGTGGCTATGGGTGGCTCACCATTTGACCGTGATCATTTTCCATACGAAGCTTTAAATGTTGTATTCTATCGTTTGCTTGCTCACAAACAAACCCAGGAAATTAAATGTTTTGCTCATAAATTACAATCATGTAGGCAGTAAACATATTTCATAGAAAATTCTTAAGCACATTTTTTTCATTATAGTAACACTTGTACAAAGATAACTCATGTTAGCTTGAATGCTAAATTACAGCCTGATCTGCTTTTTGAAAGAAATGCGAGGTCTGTCCTTTGATTTCCAAAGAGTGCAAGCATTTTGTTTTCAAACTTGCTCCCTCCTACACATGTTCCAAACTTTTGATAGTCTCCTAACAAACTGAACCCTGATATAAAATGAAATTAGACAATAAGAATATGATCCACAAAACTGTGATTTTGATTTTTATTGCATTCATTTTATTTATTTATTTTTTAAATATTGTATTCCCACTTTGTAGTCTTGAATAAAAGTAGCAAAAGTGTAAACATGGCGTCACCATCAGGCTTCAATCACAAGGCATCCAACTAGATCTAAAATCTAAAAAGAAACAACACTATATTTAAACGTATATGTAATTTAAAGAGGGCTCATACACTTTAGAATGATTTGTTTCTTATAACCGCCAAACCTTCTGGTGGCTTGATGCCAGACTTTCTATCACTGCTGCAGAGAACCACAAGCCTAAGTTACTCTTTTTTTTTCTTTACCCATTGGATTTCTTGGGGCTTTATGTTTCCACATAGGCTGAGCTTTTACTCTTTAAGACACGATTGCATATTGCACCAGGGGCTCCTCCCACCTGTCCTACCATGGCAGCGTTGAAGACAGCACTGCAGGGTCTGCTAATCTGCGTGAAATACTATCTCTGACATGAATGTTATTGACAAACTTGGCTGGACATTTTGGGCAGTGAACTGCCAGCATATTTAATGCATATTCATCTCCTTTATCCCACTGGTCTTGCCAGAGCACCAGAGCTGTGTCATCTTGCCACACTCCAGCTACCACCCAAATGTATAGTGACACTGATTATGCAAATCTGTATCTTGTTTTCTCCCAATACCTGCATTAGAAGCCTGCTACTTTATTGAAGTTGAGATACGGGTCTCTCGGAGAGGCAATACGTGGATTTTTTTTCTCTCTTTCGCTCTTTTTCTTTTTTAATAATCTGGGGGAATCTTTTACATTTTTTGTATTTCTACACTTCATAACAGTTGTCACATTAAGGACAGATCAGATAAAAACATGCTTTGATGCTCAGGCATATATTATGAATCTTTGCAGGATGTAAAAGGGATTAAAGTTAAAATAAAAACGTGGAGTTTGGCTTTGGCTTTGCAAACTTAAAAAAAACTGTCAAAGTTGGGGCTATTTTTTGTGCATATGGTTTTATTCAGGAAATATTTTACATTTCAAACTATTTTGTGTATTCATAGAAACTACTTTCTGCTGATCACAAAGCAACTGTCTGTGATAATGTGTTTTGTGGCTTTTGCATTTTTCGAGTCATTTTTGTTGTTTTGGGTTGGAGGGAAATCTCAGGGGGTGATATTTTGCCATCTAAGCAAGTATGGGAAACATATGTACATGCTAGCTATAACACAGTCTATGCAAGGCTTGCTTTTCTTTTTCACTTTTCTTTTTCCTTTTTAATTTAGATATAGATTAGTGGACGAGTTGGGTAATTTTTTATAAACATTATTTCATTTTTATTGATTTATTTCTTTTTTTGCCCAGTCTTCCATGTTGTCTTAGGCTGGCAATGATCTCCCACTTAACTCAGAGTTGTTCTCTGCTCTCCCTGTTACTAGGCTTCATGCTTTCTCTGTGCCTTCTCTGGCTCCTCAACCTCTTCACAGATTTGGCCCATATTGCCTGGGGTCAGCCATTGAATACAGTATATGCAGTGTGTGCTGATCCTCCAAATTGCCATGTGTGAAATCCATCCCACTTGCTCCTCGGGGAGTAGTCATATCACTCAAAATGAAACTGCCTCTCGTATCCTCCCCTTATTCTTCCACTTCACTGTTCTCTATGGCCGCCTGGGACCATGCAGTTGTGAGGCTTTATAGTGGAAGCCTATTAGACAAATCTGAGAAGAATGCAGCAGAGGTGCTGTGATACCAGGTTGTCAGTATGCTCCACAGTCTCATATAAATATATCAGTCATGCTGGCTTGGAGGTCTCACTGAATTATAATATTTTCCTATTTTGGTGTAAATGGAGTGGAGGGGGGTGTAGATTGTTCCGTATGGGAGAAAATTGCATCAGGTTTTAAAGAAAATGCTTCGTTAGTTTTATTAATAACATCTGTCATTGTGTCTCAGTCAATGTGGGGGTAAAGCTATTCGGAAGTCAAATATGATTAGAATCTATTTCCATACATGGAGTGGCTTCTTGTCGCTTATAAACATGATGTGCTCCGTGTGAGCATCTGCACATTATTATATATGAGTTTCAGCCTAAACACTGGTGTCACCTGTGCCTCTCCTCATCTCATCTGTCAAAATATTTTCTTTTTTTCTCCTATGATGTTCTGCGTGCAGAACGCGGCCTGCCCTCTGTCACATCAGGGAAACCAGAGAGAAGGAATAACGTAAAACAAGCAGAGAGTTGTTAAATTGCATTATGGCTATTATACAGGATAGGGATATATGCTGCAGCTGGTAAAGTAGCGCATGCGCCTGTGCCTCCTAATGAGCCTGCATGGAGGGACCTGTGTGGAAACAAAAGGCTGTGCTTGTCGGCCACACCAGACCCCTTCACCCACCCTCTCACCGCTCCCCCAGCCCTGAGCGTGACAGACCAAGAGCAGAGCGCCGGTCCCTTCCTGGTGGCGTGATTAGATTGGGGCCGAAGTCTCCAGCTGGCAGGCCTGTCTGTGACTGGAGGCGGCCGTCCCCAGCGCTTGTCACTGGCTGACACCTCTGACAGGCAGGGGACAGCTTCAGCAGACAGGTTCATTAAATGGCATTTTTTACAGCTGGGCCTCCAAAAATGAGGGCTGGGCTTTGTCAAATCCCCAAGTCTACAGGGGCCCCTGCGTGTTGGTTTAGACCAAAGCTTTGTTGTTATGACAAATTTTTTGATCTGGGCCGTTTGAAATCGGCTCTTTTTTTCTCCTCTTTAGCCTCTCTTTTGTTGACAGCTGGCCCTTTGCCCTGTATTTTGTCATGGCAGCAAAATGTTTGCGTTAGCTGGTTAACCAAAAACAGCCCGCGCTAAAATATTTCATTGAAAACCAATTTTGAGACCGAATATTACAGCTGTTTATGTTTCAATACTTATGAACCTGCATTATGTTTTATTGCTTCCATGGCTGTTATAGTTACAGTATTATTTTATAATGCATGATATAAAGATGGAGAATTCACAAGCTACTGGTAAATTAAAACAAGAAATTAGTTTCACGAATAAAGACTGTACTAAAACTGACAAACCATTCAGAGGCTCTAGACATATGAATAACTTAATTTGTATTCACATAACACCTCACTAGTCTTTTGATGGAGTAAGCTGTTGTAGTCTCCCCATGATGCTTATCTGTATCACTTGCCTTTCAGCATTGCACTCAGAAGACTGCTTCCACAACATCTGGCTACAGAGTGGGAGGGGGCATAAAAGATAACCTGCTTCCCAGTGAACTGCTGCTGGCCTCCAGCTCCTAGTAGTCCTTCCATTGCACCTCCCTTCTTTTCTATCCCCCTCCAGTCAGCACGCTGCCTCCTCAGGGCCGTGCTGTCTCTATGACAACTGTTTGAGTTGGGGGTTGCAGAGGTGTCAAGCAGGGGCATTACTGGTAGGAGAACACCAGAGATGCTGGGCTGCACATCCAGCATCTCCACCTAATCCAATTTTAATTGAGCTCAAGAGATTTTGGATGTGGCACGGAGGTCGGGCATGAGCTATTCCAGGGAGAAATTAAGGGAGCTCGGCTTGTGCTGCACTCTTCCAGCCTGTCACTATTTTAAATGAGCATTAGCATCAGACCTAACCCAGCTCACTCTGATTCTCTCCATCTCTACCCCCACCACCATGACCACACACACGTGTCCGCACACACGCACAGACACACACACACACACACATACACTGTAGGGCCTCACCCCCTTACTGCCCTGTTAAATCTTTATTCTCTCCCACACACGCACTCTCTGAACTGAACCTATGTGTGATTATAACCTGGGGAGTTGATGAGGTTGCTCCCTGGCTCATACTGTTAGACAAAATTGTTCAGTCAGGGGGAAGTGAGATGGAAGGAGGGAGAAATGTGTGTGAGGGGACCATTCTCACCTGTCAGAACAACTGTCTTGTCTTTCTGTGTGTGGACCTGCAGCCCCCGGTGGTGCTGCATACACTAATGATTCTTTGTCTGCTCTCTCTCTCTTTTTCCTGCCATGATGATTTTTATTGATTATGTATATCCCACTGACCCAGGGGGCTATTTCTTTGACCGCTTGCCTTTCCACCAATGACTCTTTTAAACTAACTCAAAAACTGTGAAACATTCAACAGTCTGTACACAGCTGCATGTTTTGTACCAATTGTGCCTTGTAATGTGTTATACAGTCTCACTAATTCTTAGCTACAAGTTGAAAAAAGGAATGAAAGAACTGATACTGGTGTGATATTGAGGCCTCTCCTTTGCCTTGGTTTGGTGAAGCTCCAAGTCCCAATTACATCAGGGTGCTTTGACCCTGTTATACCTGCCTGCAAGCCTAGTTAAGCATTCTTCTTAGCAGCCTAATGGGTAGAGGGATTAGTTTGCAAGTAGCAGGCAAAGGTTTCCTGTCTCAATAATTGTATTTGTGGTGCCCATGAAAATAGGTTTCCACTAAAAATACCCCCCAAAACAAAACAGTGTATACAGTAATGTTTTACTCAGGTTTGTTTTCCTGTCAGTGCTCTGTTACAGTCTCCTCACAGCTTTGACACCTTTCATCATATCTGCAACGTACTGCATTCCGATCCTTTGGTTGCTAAATAAAGACATCAGTAGTCTATTTCACTCTTCATCTGACATTATATTTTGATTTATACAGCTACAATAACCACAGGACATTTTTTCTCTTCTCTTGTTCACCTTGTAGGTCTTACCATACACTGAGGGCTTGCATGGGAAGTGGATGTTCAGTGAAATTCGCGCAGTCTTCACTAGACGTTATCTCCTGCAGAACACAGCGCTGGAGGTCTTTATGGCCAACAGAAGTAAATGCAGTAACAATTTAGAGAATTTAAAATTGAAGTGCTTATTTCCCATTTTTTTAATATAATAAGTGTTATCTTTTACTCTTTGCAGCATCGGTCATGTTCAACTTTCCTGACCAGGCCACAGTAAAGAAAGTCGTTTACAGTCTCCCTCGGGTGGGTGTGGGTACCAGCTATGGACTTCCACAAGCCAGGTAAGTTGAAATAAAGCAATCAAAATGCTGTTAAATGTTTAGAATTATTTTATGGCCTTGTTACCTCATCTGTGCTGTGTGGTGAAGAGTCTGTGCAGTACTGGCCTGCAGTAGAGTCATTTGAAGTCCCATTGCTCCAGTCATTGAAGTGGATGTGCACTGACCCTGACTGAGCTGACCTAATTCTCTGACAGAAGACTCTATACAAGAGGATTGCAGCCAGGCCAATGACCACAGGAAAAAAGATTCCCTTTAGACTCCAATGGTGCTAATAGGCCTTTTTATTTACTGCCGCAAAACTGGCAACTTGTAGGATATTTTGTGCATGTCAAGAAAGGCATCCTGCATTGTAGTTCAGCTTGAATAATTGTGTGATTTAAGGTTTTTTAATTACCAACTGGCATTCACTTAATGTGCTAGAATAAAAGATATACAGCTATGAATACCATTTTGTTATGCATCCTTCATCTCAGTATGTTAATTCTAAAACTGAGTAGTAGTGTTAAGACCTGAGACTGGCTTTTAATGTCATAATGTCACGGTTTGCAGCCAATCCTTTGAATTCAGTTCCATATACAGGTTTTCCGTTGTTGGTTTTTTTTTATTTTAAGTTCAAATTTTTAAATAAAATCAAGTTATAAAATATCCATAGCTAGCACTAATCCTGTGGATATTGAGTTATTGTTTAAATGCTTATTCCAGACGGATCTCCCTGGCCACTCCTCGTCAGCTTTTCAAATCCTCCAACATGACCCAGCGCTGGCAGAGGAGAGAAATCTCCAACTTTGAGTACCTCATGTTTCTCAACACTATATCAGGTAATGTTGTATGTATTGAATTTCTAATGTTGTGCAACTTTGAGATTTCTTTGCTTAAATTGAAAGTAGCAGAAGGTACGGTAATAATATATTCTCTTTTTCTCAGCCATCAGTTAAACAGACAGATTCTGACTTGTTTTCTTCCTTATCCGGACAAAATTTCCAACCGGTGAAATCGCAGAGTTTTAATCTATTATATATGTGAAACTTTCCCCATTAGAGTCTTATGGCTTTAAGGTTTGCTATCACGATCAATAAACTTTATGTGTCAGTGGTGCTGGAAGCTACTATCAGTAGCCTCAGTTATGTCGTATTTGTTTAAGAATCCATGGTAGTCTTAAGAGGTGCTCAACATTGTAAACTTCACTGCTCATGGGAGTATGCTGTTTGAAGCAAAGAGCAGGCGCAGCAGATTTTTCCAGATAATTAGTGCCTGGCTTTGTGAGAGTGTGCACACGTGTGTCTGCGGAGCTGAAAGGTTCTGTTGTCGACTCTCTGATCTGAACTGCAACTAACAGGGAAGGCAAGAGCGACTCTACGCTATTCTGCTCAGAAAGGTGTCATCCTCTCTCTCGCTGCATATTCATGCATATTTATATTTAGCTTGTGCTCGACTTCGATACATTATTGTCAGCTAATTAGATGTAAGGCAGACAGAAAAACATGCCCAAAATTCATTAAAAATCCCTGGTAATGACCTGGGCTGCCAGGGATGTCAGAATAGTGTGGAGCGGTAGACAGGCGGGGGGTGAAATGCTGGGAAGAGGTGCGAACGGGAAATGGTCTTCTAATTAAACACTATTCCACTGTTATTAACATCCTGCCACCCCAGCTCAGGCCTCAGCGCAAGTAGGTCTAACCACAACAATGCCCAACTCATCCTCCACACTCAGCCTGCTGTTTCCTTTTGAGTGCATGGCATTAACCTGGATAATTATGTTCTCTAGATTCCCCCAGACCCTGGTTACTCTGCAGAAGCCTTCTCCATGAGTGCTTGTCAGACATTTTCACTTGCTTGGCTAGTTTGGGATTTTCTAAGGCCAACCTGCTGCAGAATTGTAACTGATTGACTGGTTCAAGTTGATAATATTTAATAGTTAATCATTAAAAACCTGGGAACAATCTAATTAGACCTAGATGTAGTGAAACATCCTTTATTATTCTTTCCTTATTATTCCCATTTGTGCTTTAGTTGAAAAGTTGACTTTAGTAAATGTGTTTTTCTATTACATGATAGAATGTCATTCTAAAGCAGCAGGGTGCATATGCAAAGATTCAATACCTTGAATTTAGCATTTTGGTCATTCTGTCTTGCACTGAGCGTAACAAGCTGGGTAGTTACCAGCCAGTGATAACAGCTTGGTTGAAAACAGGAAAAAAATAGTAGTGGGCTCTCTAGTGTCTTTCAGTACAAACTTACCCTTAACAAAACAAGTTTGCACTCACTTAGTACTTACAGTAGCTAAATTATAGTAGCACAGTAGCCTTGAATTACACATGACTTTAGGTGTTAATACAATTTAGGGTGATTTATATAAAAACCCAACCTCTAGAATAGAGTAATGTGAAAACCAATGTACACGAAGGTTTGCGGGCATTCATTTAAGCCGAAACGCGTTGGTCAATTATTAAAGTTGTTCATCTTCCCTCAAGTGTTGCTGAAGTTCCTGCTTTGGGCATTCATTTAAGCACAACTTTCTTAAGGCCCCGTCACAGCATTTCAGTCGGGTTAAAGTCTGGACTTTCACTGGGCCACTGCAGCACCTTGATGGTTTTCTTTTTCCGCACTTCTGTTGTAGATTTGCTGCTGTGCTTGGGAGCATCGTCCTGTTCTATGACCCAGTTTTTGACCAAGCTTTAGCTGTCAAACAGATGGACTCACATTTGAATCTATAATATTTTGGTACACAGAGGAGTTCATTGTCCACTGAATAACTGCAAGGTGCCTGGGTCCTGCGGTTGAAAAACAAGCTCAAATCATAACCCCTTCACCAACATGCTGACAGTTGATATGAGATGTTTGTGCAAGCATGCTGTGTTTATTTTTTTGCCAAACATAGCACTGTCCATTATGGCCAAACATACTTACTTTGGTCTGGTCTGTCCAAGGACATTGTTCCAGAAGTCTTGTAGTTTTTTTTATATGCAACCTAGCCATGCTGCCATGTTTTGTTTTGTTTTGTTTGTTTGTTTGTTTGTTTTTTGGGGGGGGAGAGAAGTTCAGAGAGAAGTGGCTTTCTTCGGGTGGTTTTTCAAAAAAAAAAAAACAAAAAACTACTTCAGTCTTTTTCTAATTGTTCTGACGTGAACAATAAGATTTAACATGTTATCTGAGGCCCTATGGCGCCTGAAATGAACTCTGACAGTTAATTCCTGTGGAAGCAGTATGGGGTGTACTTTCATACATTGGTTCTGAATTTTGGCTTCATGTTTATTCACTAAATAATGACATTGTAATATGTCATGTGTAGTAGTGTCTTGAAAGGGAAATTAGCTGTAGAGATCAAAACTGTCTGCTTATTTCTGCTGTAGAGTTGGTTATTTTTCAGTCCTGGAATTGTTGCTTCTTTAGTATAGAATGTTTAACTAAAGAAGCTGGAAAATAGTTTGTATTCAATCACTGGACATTTCTAGGAAACATCTTTGTTTGTTTTAATCATATAACGATAGGATATCCTAGGATACCATGGTCTGACACCTTAGAATCTCTTTTGTGCCCTTTTGTTTCATTTTTCCTGGAAAAGAAGTTGTTACATTTTAACTCTCAGTTTACTTTGAGCCAAAGTTTTCAGCATGATTTATCACAAGCAGTAAAAATTCTAGCAAAAAGCAGCCCCATCCCAGTCCTGGATTACAACTGGCCACCACCTGACCTTGCAGCTGTATCAATGTCGTCTTCAAAGGAAAAGTCAAGCGTTACTGACAACATGGTACATGCTTTTGGCTTTTCCAGGTTTCCAAGTTTTCTCATCTGAAAATCATAGTTTCCTTTGAGAACATCTGGTCAATCAGCAATCAGATTTGCTGTGAGATTTCAGGCATTGGAAGTCATGTCCCCAGAAGACATGACTTCTTCCTCCAGAAGAACGTATACCTCTGCAATTACATTTTCTCCTAACTACTTGAAAATGCTTATGTTTTCCATATACTTAAAGACAGGCCTCCTGCAGTTCCCACAGTCTATTAACAAAGGAGACACAGCAGGCAGAGTCATGGGAAACGCAGAATCATTCTCACATTTTCTACCATTAGTGTATGTGTTTTCTTGGCAGACTCTCTGTGAAGTGTGGAAGGAAGTCCGTCTGATTGGGGGCTTGTTGGAATGTTGCATGTTGATCCCCTAAAGTAACTGAAGCCTCAAGTGTATGCTGCCCTGCTTTCAACCTCTCTGTTCGCCTCCAGCCCATCATCACTCACAGTTTTCTGTCTCCTCTGTGTGTTTAGGGAGGACATACAATGATCTGAACCAGTACCCGGTGTTTCCCTGGGTCCTCACCAACTATGACTCGGAGGAGCTGGACTTGACCCTGCCAGCGAACTTCAGAGACCTCTCAAAGGTACAGGGGCCTCTCGGCTGTTCACCTTAAAATGATGGAAAAAAGAGGGGCAAGAAGGGGCAGCTGGATCTAATGGCAGGGGATTTTCTTATTAGGAGTCAGATTGTAAAACAATATGGTATTTACTGGCAAAGGAATCATGTGCTGTCTCTGCACTGAAGTGGAAAATGCTGATTGTAGCATCATGAAATGCACTCCTCTACTTTATACAAGTTTACTCCCTTTTGTTGGGTGCTGCATTGTCTCCACACACAGTTTGTGCTGTGTGCTTTGGATATACCCTTAACATATCTCTGTGGTCTTGCACTAGAGAGGCTTTTACATGTTTTACTACCACAAGTCTAACTCGATGAACTCAGCAAGGCAACACTGAGTTCATCATGGGGCAATCATGGCTCAAGAGTTGGCAGTTCGTCTTGTAATCGGAAGGTTGCCTGTTCGAGCCCCGGCTCCGACAGTTTCGGTCGCTGTGTCCTTGGGCAAGACACTTCACCCGTTGCCTACTGGTGGTGGTCAGAGGGCCCGGCGGCGCCAGTGTCCGGCAGCCTCGCAGCTGTGGCTACAATGTAGCTTGCCATCACCAGTGTGTGAATGTGTGTGTGAATGGGTGGATGACTGAATGTGTAAAACGCTTTGGGATCCTTAGGGACTTAGTACAGCGCTATACAAATACAGGCCATTTACCATCATACACCCAGCATGATCAGCTCATGTTAAGTCATTATCATAAGATAAATTAGAAGTAGTTTTTTGAAATGCATATACAGCATCACAATATGGAAAATGTATACAAAATCAATATATACTGTAAGTTAAATCCAGACTGTCCTTCAACAAATTTGTAGAACAGTCTGCATAACACGAGTAAAATCATGGCAACTTTATCCTTGGGGGGCTAAATAATGGATGTCTGCACAGTCTTCATACACTCAACACAAACTGTACGATTTCAAGGATATTTTCGTCTAAATTCTGCCATGCAGCAGTTCAAGTTTCTGCGAGTAATATACTTTTATTTTCAAGGTCGATGAACTGATAAGAGAATTCATCAGCACAGTGCCGCAGTGAAAGATGTTCTAAATATGGCTTGTCCAAAAAAGATCAAGCTGAGCAATAGTAAGAGCTCGGGTAACAGTGCCAAATCACAACAGCTATGATACAATGTCCTTAATGCCCTGCAACCCCGATAGATAAAGTTCAGTGTTATGTTTGCTCTGTCTTTGAATGAGGGGGGAAAAAGGCAGCAGAACTGTGGCCTGGTTTATAGGTTTACCCCCTCCCCTTTCTGTCTCTCTTTCTTTCGCTCTCGCTCTCTCGCCCATGCACACTCCAGCTCACTGACCTGAAAACAGTCACATTCCTGTCTGAGCTCTCTCTCTCACTCACTTTATCGCTGCCTCGTTCCCCTCAAAGCACCAACACGCAGCCTAAGAGCCTCATTTTGCCATCTCAGTTCTCAACAGTTTGTATCAATTTTCAGCATTTCAAAGCATCTGTTTTCTGGGTTTTGTGGTGAGAGAGATGGAGGACTTTGAAATAAAACTATGAAACAATCAGTCACAAGTTAAAGTATTGTTAATTTTAAAAAAGAAAGAAAGGTTTTACTCCTCTGGAGAACTAAACAGAAAACATTTTGGACAAACAGTTGTGTGTCTTGTCTTGTTGTTTTCTTTACCTGTGGGGTATCCAGGTGGGATGAAAAAGCCACAGAATGTGTATGCGTGTGTATAGAGATGTGTGTGTCGAGGGGAGTGATCAGGGCTGTGCCATGTGGAACCCTCCTGCCCCGGGGAGACAGTTATGTATTGTAATGTATTCTAGTGACATCCTCCCATGCTGTTTACAGGGCCGAGCTGCCTTCATTAGCATGAGTTCACAGCCTGTGTCTCCTGACAGTTGTCCTTGGAACCCCGGGGCTCTTACCTCCAAAAGTTCACATAAGCTGGTGTAGCAGAGAGGGACGACGGCCCCCACTCTTCTCCTCTCTGTTTCATCTGCCCTTTTTTGTTCATTTATGGATCAGTGGTAGTAGCAGTAGTCTCTGGAGACATTCATTGTATATTAGGTGGTGACTTTCTTCTGTGTTTAGCCAGGGATTTGTACATGTATCAGGAAACTGAGGCTGGATATCATTTCAAATTGTTTTATACATCCATCCATCCATCCATCTTCATCCGCTTATCCGAGGTCGGGTCGCGGGGGTAGCAGCCTAAGCAAAGAGGTCCAGACCTCCCTCTCCCCAGCCACCTCCTCCAGCTTGTCCGGGGGGATACCAAGGCGTTCCCAGGCCAGCCGAGAGATATAATCTCTCCAGCGTGTCCTGGGTCTGCCCCGGGGCCTCCTCCCGGTGGGACATGCCTGGAACACCTCGCCCAGGAGGCGCCCAGGGGGCATCCTTGCCAGATGCCCGAACCACCTCAGCTGGCTCCTTTCGATGTGGAGCAGCAGCTGCTCTACTCTAAGCCCCTCCCGGATGGCCGAACTTCTCACCCTATCTCTAAGGGAGAGGCCAGCCACCCTTCGGAGGAAGCTCATTTCCGCCGCTTGTATCCGCGGCGGAAATCCTTTTTATACAGTACCCATGTTTTGAGTACCATTAAGAATACATTACTAGTTCTTGAGGAATTCAGTCTTTTTCAGATTAATCTGAGTCAGATTTCTGGGTAAGTGTTTGGTAGGTGATGACGCATCAGTCCTGTCACTGGGTCCAAGTCTCTTAACGAGTTGGCTGAGACTCTTGTCTTTTTGTTCTATATTGCTGCATCCCTTGTTTACTGCATATTCATAAATCCTAAAAAAAGGATTTATGAACTTGTTTAGCTTTTATTTTCAGTACTGTTGATGTGTACATACCTTTAAGCTGAGCTCTTCAAATCTCACCATGTACACTACAGCCTCTGGGCTCACATTGCCCCTGTTATATTGACCAATATTTTAACCCTGAAACAATGACTTGCTGTTGAGACAAGTAAAATTTTTGTGTAGAGATTTAATTAAGGATTGTGACTTTTTTAGTAGCAAATATTTTTCCCCACTATTAGTCTGTTTGATCTTCATTTACATCCAAAGTTATAGCAAGGGGGGCATTATTATTATTTTTGCTGTTTTAGAAATACCTCACACAGAATGTGTACATCTTTGCTGGCTAACTCTACCTCAGTGCTAACTTCTATGAGCCCAGTCACACAGGCTGAGGGACCAGTTAGCACACTCTGGCAACTGTGGATTATAAGAGAAAAATGTGTATTTCCTGACCAGCTGGTAAGCGGATGCTGGCTGTCCCCAGGTGAAATTGGTCGCAAATAAATTGCTGCACCAAAATCCTTACTGTGTTGCTAGCAAATTTGCAGACGTGTCTGCAAATTTTCACCAATTACTCATCTCCAATGCAAATTGTGGACAACCTCAGAAATCTAGTGATCAAATCAACAGCACGGAGAGTATGGTGCACTGTATAACGTACCTCATTGTGAGCAGTTTCACCAAAAGACTGCCAGCAACCACTCAACAAGCAGTCAGGGAATACACACTTTTCTAGCGATGTCTGATTGGTTGGCAACCACCTGGCAATCTCTAGACCTGAGGTAACTAAGGCCTAGTTTCATTCAGCCTTTGCTTTTCCACTGATAGCTGGATGCTATGACTAATGGTGACACCTAGGAGAATAAATATACTGGTGTTTTTATTGAAGGTGAAAAAAGACAGACAGTTTTTAAAGCTCACTGGTATCTAGGGATGGGTATCGTTTAGGTTTTATCCGATACCGGTGCCAAATCGGTACTTTTGAAACGGTGCCGGTGCTCAAACGGTGCTCAAACCGGTGCTTAAAGAATGGAGAACACAAAATTGGTCCAAAAACCTCTCATGTTCAGCTGGTTTTTTGTAAAAAGATAACAATGTTAGCCTTTTCTGCAGCTATGGGGCATATATTTACTTTTTATATATACTTTTTCTTTTCCAACTATTTATTTATAAGTGACTTATGTATGTATGTATGTATATATATGTATATATTGTACTATTCTTAGTTAGCGTATTGTCTGTCTTGTCTTAATGTTGGTTTAAAATGGAGCACTGTAACAAAAAATAATTTCCCCCAGGGATCAATAAAGTATTCTGATTCTGATTCTGATTCTGATATGGTATCACTCTTGGCTGGAAGCAGTGCTTAAACAATGGAAAAAACATAAACTTTGTCCAAAAACCTCTTATGTTCAGCTGTTTCCCTCTTTTTCTTTGGTCATTTTAGCCTTTTTGGCCAGGGTGAAGGGAGTATCTGCCATCAAACAAGAAGACAGCCGCATGTAGCTATGATGATGTTTGCTAGTTCACCTTACATGCATTAATGTAATAACGCGGTTAGCCTACTCAACGTAAATTACACACGAACAACATTAAGCTACTCACGCAGAGAAGAACGGCTGCTGCTGCCATCATCATCCTCATCATTTCTGCTACACTGGCAGGGCTAGGGGCCAGGACTCTCCTCTTCGGGTTTTTGGGGGATGTTGCTAACTCCGGGTCCGATAACAGGCAACCCACCCGCAGTAGATGCGCTCGTGTGAGGTCTCGCAGCAAGCTATTAAATACGGCGCATTTCTGGGCTTTAAAAAAAAACGCTATGCGTCGCCAGGTGTTTCATCGGATTTGAGGTGTTACCTCCTTTGACAGTATCACAGTATCAGCTTAAAGCACTTGTTGCAGGCTGCTGAGTTTGCATCTTTTGCTGTGAAGTACAGCCAAACTTTTGACCGCTTCGCCTTGGACATTTTTAATCTGTAGCTCTGCTCTAAAAGAACGTACGTACCTGGGCCCGCCTACTATCCTCGGAAACGTAAAATGATTGGCTAGAAGTGTATCACAGCTCAGGGGAAAAAAAGCACCGAAATAAAGCACCGAAATGTGCGCTGCTTTTCGGTCTGGTTACTACCGTTTATGTCAGAACCGGTGCCGACACCGGTACCCATCCCTACTGGTATCTCAGAATTTGTCTGCTTTTGGTAACTGGAAGATCTGGAAAATAGTACATTTAGTTACACTTTGGACAGGCTCTCAGTCTATCACATGAAAAAAAAAAAAAAAAAGAAAAGAAGAAGAAGCATGTTTTGCTTGTTTTTTATATTGAAGGAATTCAGGCTGTCCCTGAACTTAGCAGATTATACCTCACATTACAGGTTGCAACAAAATGTTCTTTAAATAAAGTTTTTATTTTAACTTGTCTGTTTATTTTTGCCCTGTGGTTTAGTAAAATCAAGTCACCCAATGTAATATCACCTGTCACGTGAGAACTCAGGTTGCATCATTAACCCCTGGAGGGTCTTGGGTCGATTTGTGGCTCTAAGCCCAATAGTGTATGCATTTTTCTAGGACCCTCCAGGGGTTAAGAAGACAAACTATCACATCATTACTCTTAGGTTAATACAATATAATTGCAGTACAATTAGGCAACATTAAGGCTTTGTAAATTGCTATTAGATTAGTATTCATAACCTCATAGGGACATTGCACAGTTTGGGAGGTTTTCTTTCTCACAGACGAGTCATACCTGAGACCTGTTTTCCAATTATGTGCAACTGTCACTTGATGGACAGTATTGTCTAAACTGCTCGACATCCGTACTGATCTACTTAATGAGAACCTCCCAAACCTGTACACACCTACATTTCCTGCATTCAGTTAGCTTCAAAGTTCTGCTGAATGCTGTGTCGATTTGCCTCGAGGCCAGAGTTCTGCATATTTGGATGTCAGCTACATTCTCATGCAATGAAGTGTTTCATTAGATTCTAATGATTATTTTTTGACAAAGTGACAAGTAGATGATAGATGTATGGAAACTATCTTCCTCATAGCTGTTAAATGATGTGATGGAAATGTATTTAATTGCATAAGAAAGCAAAGGAAGCAGATGTTGCTCAACATGCTTCTTCTTCACACAGAAAAATTTATTACGTGTATCTTTTGAAAAACATTTTGACAGACATAACAAAAATGTGACACAAGCGCAGATTTTATTCAATTTAAATATATATAAAAAAAACCCCTCATGGTCTTGAAAGAGCTATAATATATAGGAGGCTATTTTCTTCCTCTGTGTGCTCAGAATCTCTAACAGAAAAACTTCCAGTAACACAGACACAGCTTGGCTGCTGCAAAGCACTCCCTCCACACTTTTCTCTCTATAATGGAGGCTTCATCACTCACACTTCCACTCCAGTCAGGCTGTTTGGAGCACATCTGCTTTATCTTGAGTTGGAGCAACTTGATTGCATTAGACTGGAGCTGCATGCAGCCCTGCCTCTGACGAGGCAAGCAAAAACGACTGTGACTTCCCCTGACAGAGCACCACAGCAACATACTGTAATGTAATTTCTTTTGAAATATAAAATGCAATATGCGTCTCTTTGGGAGGTAGCTTAGATATGACCAAACAAATGGAGACACTCTCTGCACACTCACTCACCAATGGCCACGTTCATTTCCTACATCTTTGGAGTGCAACACCACAAATGATCCTGATTAAATCTGAAGTTAAATCCAAGTTTGATCATACTTTGTTCAGCTGCATTTCCCTTGGTCAGGTGTTATAGAAGAAATGAAGTCAGATGGGAGAAAGTGTGGCGTTGTCTGAAGCTGTTGTTTTCATGGTCTTATATCTGTAATCAGTGTGATATGTAATGTAAGGAGAAGGTAAGAGGCTATTATTGTTTGTTGAACAGATGCAAGCAAAGCTTGATTTTTGCTTATCAACAGATGGTGAGTATGACAGGAATAAGCGACCAGTGAAATCCTTTGTATCTTTTCTTACATTACTGGAGACATTGTACATTATGTTGTACAGTTGTTTAAACAGAAAATCAACTTTTTATATTTCCATACATTATTCATTGGTGTATTTCATTCATTCTCCATAACCAGTTTAATTAAACTTCGATTTTTGGGACATAGTTTCAGTTATACATTTTGTCCTTTTGTTTTTTAAGGTTTTAAGGAAATTCTTTTTTTTTTACCACAGATCAACCACATAGTTCATTATTCAGATGTATTCAATGTTAGAGGTAAACCTAAACAATCATACTTAGACATCTTTCAATAGACTAGTATGCCTTCTTAATACTGGAACAGGAAACCATGACACCAGGCATTGAGGTGTGTACTATAAGCCTGTAGCAACATGCCCATGCTAATGGGCAAGGCCTGTTGGTGCTCTTGGCAAAAAAAACCAAAAAAAAACAAAAGGCAGCGGGTGGGGGGGTGGGGGTAGCTGTTGTTCATATGCTAAAAATCGGTCATTTTAGCTCATGGCTAGGTGGTTGGTTGGCAATGTGATGCTATCATAAATTAGATGTTATTGTTGTGAGATAAAATGGATAGAATGATTTTTATAAGCAATTATAGATGTGCTAAAAACTGGTAATTTTACCCCATTGCTAGGTGGATACTTGGCAGCATGATATATAATATAGATATGAATCTACAGGACCCAAGATGTACCTGTATGCAAAGTTTTGTTGTTCAAATTCATTTGGTCTAGGAAGCATTCACAGACAAATTAAAAAACACACAGAGATTTTATGTATTATAGCAAAAATTTGGACATGTACAGAATTTGGGGTAAACTGGAAGTGTCCTTATTTTTTATGCTTAAATTCCACTGGAACAACTGCATGGGAGCTTCATTGTGTCAGTCCTGCATGCTGTTGTAGCTGAGTGCATTATTTAGGCAAACATGTTATGGATGTAGTCTCTTTTTCAGGCTACCCAGAGTCATTTCAGTACAATGTGTGGACTTAAAGTCACCCTTCATTTTGTCACAAACTGGTTGCGCTCATAGCTTAAAATGAGAACTAATTAGACAAACGTTTCTTTCAATTAGTGTACAGATTTACTCTGTTAATAATCATCTAATTGTAGCTGCAGTTGGATTTTGGTACAACCAGACATGTGCTCATGATTCTTTAAGATGGTGAATCATAATACTCTACAGTGTGGTGCTGATTTTGGAGTAATAAAGTGAGTTCATTAAGCATGAATACAAGATTTCAGTTTACAACCTCATCTTTACAAATAGGTGACCATTGCTTTTGTTACCCTAATATGCAGTCTACACACGGACCACTGTTCAACAACTATACTTTGAATTTATTTACCGAGTTTATTTACTTTTTTGCGTATTTGTCTTACATGTTTCAGATTATCGACTGGATTTTAACACTGAATAACGATACCATTGGATAAATGCAAAATGTACTTTTTAAAGATTCTTTCAATGAAGGGAAAAAAGCTATCTAAAACTACCTGGCCCTATTTGAAGAAGCAATTACCCCCTTGTCCGTAAAAAAAACCCCATCATACCAGCAATCGAACAGGATGGTGGTTGTGTGATGTTCTGCAGATGCATTGCTCCTTCAGGAGATGGACAACTTGCTGTAACTGACGGAATGATGAGGAATTCTGCTCTCAAGTAGAAAATCCTGAAGAAGAATGCCTGGCCATCCATTTGTGTTCTGAAGCTCAATTGCATTTGAATTATGCAGCAGGACAATGATGCGAAACAGAACAGTCCACCTCTAAATGGCTCAAAAAGATCAAATATAAGATTCTGGAATGATCTCGTCAAAGTGTACACTTAAATCAGATTGAGATGCTTTGGCATTACATTAAATGGGCCATTTATGCTCGAAAACCCTCCAGTGTGACTGAATTTAAACAATTCTGGAAAGAAGAGTGGACCAAAATCCCTCCACAATGATGTGAAAGAATTTTTGCCAGTTATCACAAAAGCGTGATTGCAGTCCTTGCTGGCAAAGTTGGCAAACCGTTTTTAGGTTTAGGGGGCAAGTACTTTTTTTTACTTAGGGCCAGGTAGGTTTGGATAGTCTTTTTCCCTTAATAAATGAAATCATCACTTACAAGCTATATTTTGTATTTACTCAGGTCAAGAAGGGGGCAAAAAGTTTTCATGATAGTATGTTTACAACTATATCATCATGTGAGACACGCCCAGTTTGGTATTTGTCAGCTTCATAGCTCATATTTTTGGTTTGTACTAGCTATATAACAACCTTGACTTGTGCAGTTTTGAACAATCACCCTTTAACAAATGTGTGAAAAACCCTTTTCTTCAGGGACCTGGGTCTTGTGGGTTTCCCATGTAGTGTGTTTGTTTAGTTATCCTCACATGTTTTCTGGAAAGTGAAATAAAAAGCACTTCTGCACTACATTACAAATGACATAGAAAATGCCTCATTCCATTTATGCTTGCACAGCTAAACACGTTGGAAGGTGTTTAGCTGTGGATTTTTTTTTTCTTTTAAATGAATGTAGAGCCACACAGAAGAATTAACAGGAAATACTTTGTCAATTAAGGCGTGTTTGGATCTCTTCCCTGCAATTTGGTGCTCCAGTTTCTGTTAGTTTAGGTAGCTGTGAATCACAGTACAGAGGCACTTTGAATGTACCCAAATTATAAATCTTAGTGTAGTTAATTGTTATAATCTTTCATCAAAATATGTCACCTATTCTCTCATTTCAACACATTTTAGTAAATTTTCCAGCTTTCTCTTTGGTACCATAATATTAAGCTGAGCAAGTAAGCCTTTTTATAAACTTACCACTATTGCCAGTTTGGCATTCCTCTTTATTCTCATTAGTACCTTCAGCTGTCTTTTCTTCACTTTTCTCCCCCTGTCACATGTATTTACCTGGATCTTTTATACAGCTCTAACCTGCATTAGTCACACTAGCAGTGCTTTTACAGAGTGTGAGACGTCTTGTGGCTTACACCCCAATCCAGCTGGGCCAAGACGTCACATGCAAGGCTATTATCACCCCATAAATCTGCGCAGATCTCAATAAACTTCTCTTTCAGTCTATTCAATTGTGCTAACACTGATGTGGACTGCCATTAGATTTTAAGAAAGGACTGAAAAAAGTAAAAAGAGACTGCATTTAGTTTTGACTTAGAGCTTCAGGAATGTGCAGTGCACCACACGCAGATACGATGGTAGTGAGCAAGAGAGTCTCCCATATTGAGATTTCATACTGACTGCACCCAGCTAAAACAATAACAGTGCAGTTTTTAATAACGTTAGAATAGACATAAGCCTCAAACTGCTTTTATTTTATTTCTTCTGACCTCTGAGCTGCAGCTTCCAGGTAGAAAAGCTGCCATTGATTACATTACCAGTCACCCTTCCCCCTGTGCAACTGATTCAGTGGTACTGAGTATATTAATATTGACTGCCAATATGCTTCTAAGGCTCTCATATTGGATGAGGTGATTGAAAAGGCAGAGAAAGCAATTTATTCACCACTAAATGTATGTTTAATGGGAGTAATTCTGTTGCCTTAAAACACATAAAAATGAAACAGCTGCCAAAGGGCTAAAACCCAGTGATGGTGTCAGTTTAATATTGAAGTTATTGCTAAGGCTGTGGTTAAAAAAAAACAAAAAACCCTCTAAGATTTTGCCCAACAGTGGAAATAATTGGATAGATGTAAAATATATATATAGCAGTGATTATTTATGGGGTCTAAATAATTAGGCAGCAGGTTTTTTTTTAAATGCAAAGCTGTGACGTTTCAATCATTTCTGCTTGTTTTTTGTGCGCATATTATGGGGAGTATTTTTAATAATGAGCAAACTTTTCTGCTAAAAATACTAGCCATACTGGGGGTTTTTAAGATCATTTTTTTCCTCTGAAAAACTGATCTCCAGTTTCCTTCAGTTGATAATTTTAAGAGTGTGTATTGTACACTTTTAAAACCATGCCTGTGGCTTACCTCAATGTCTAAGCCTCCAGTAATATAACACAGTGTTGCATTATTAGATTTCACTGTATTTTCCTGGTACTAAAAACAGCTATGTGTTAAAGCACAAAGGATTGCTGACCCAGGTGGAGTTTTAAAGGGTGACCACCCCACACATGCACATAGCCCATAAAGGGCACATGCACAGAAATTGCGATTCAGTAGCTACTATTGTTATAGCAGTTTTTAACAATGTCCACATTGGTCTTTATCATGTGCTACTAAAATGCAGCATGCCTATGTAAGCAAATTCTCAGATCAAGTGACCAACAAATATAATATTTGATTACAGTGATTTACAATACAGGAAAACTTCATTTTCTGTGCCACCCAAATGTGTAAGTACTAGCATCAGAGTGGCCACCCCAATAAATATTAGCTCCCCCACTGTGTTAAAGCCAAGAATAGCAGTTCAGAGTAAAGTGCTTGCCATGATGGGTGTGTTGGGTGTAAATAAGGTCAGCTAGGGTTAATCCACATGGATTAGCCACAGCGTTTTAGTAGGAGACACACATATCTCTTCCCTCCATCCTTAACGCACCATCCTGCTAACCCCTGCCAACATGCCTATTTAAATTTTAGACAGAAGACAGCGCAACAGTTACTTTAAGGGTTCAGAAGAATAACAGGCTCTGACAGACAATTGCCAGAGTAAAGCTCCATGTCTGCCCTGAACTTTCCACCGCTTCCCACCCAGTATTACTACAAATGTCCCAACTGGTACCTTCCAAGATTCTGCAGCTTTCTTTACATTAATTCTGTCCAGTTATTCTTCAGCTATTGCAACATTTAATTTACACATTTAATTTGTTCTTAATTTAAGTAAGAACAGAGAACAAATTGACATGAGATGCTTGAGATGTTCCTATGAGGATAAGTGAAGTAGGATTCATTACTTTAAAACTGCAAAAAATCCCATAAAAATAAAAAATGTTTGGACTATAATGTTACTCTCACTATTTTGATATCATAGGTAAGCAAATCATCCATATCCCCATGCAGGAATTAGTGTGCTTCACATGTTGTTTTCCCATGCACTATAGTTTTTACAAACTGCAATGATGAGCCAAATAGTGAGGGCTACAAAGTTAAGAAAGTGCCGTTTAGGAATGTACAAAAATATGAATTTTCTATGCTTTTTTTCCAGACTTATACAGCATTGTTGTTTTCTATAACCTTTGCATGACCACCATAGATTTGCTTGTACATAAAAATTTAATTTAGATTGGAGATGACTCATGAGACGTGCTGTAATATTTAGAAATTATGCATGCAAAACAACACAGGACTGACTAGTCTTGTTGCCCCGGATCAAGTGGAACTCATGTTTAGTTTTTTTTATTTCACAGAGAAGATAGTTTACTTTTGAAAAAACATGAGATCTAAGTTGACACTGTATAATGGGAATGATGAGTTCATGATTTTTGTGTCTGTCTCTGATATACGGACCCATAACTTTCTGTTATGTGAGATAACCATAAGCCAAATTCAAAATGTCTCCTTAGATCTTATGGAGATTTTTTTCAAAGGAACTGCTTTATAGTTAAGTGTTGCAGAAAATGCCAAAAGCTGTTATTTCCAGCTCTTTAGCAGGCCAAGCAGGTGGTTACAAGTCAGGCTAATAAACGTGGTTGTGATGAGAATGTGGTAACAACAAAGCAATATCAAATACTCATGCAGGTACACAGTAACGAATAACATATAAATACAGAATATTTATGTTAGAATAAAATGACTTAGTTTTTTTTAAAATCTTTCATTTTATTTACGAATATTCTTAAAATTCTGCAGCACAGTCCTCACTGAAACAAATAGTCACTGAAATTTCTGTATTTTTTTTTCTTAAATGCAAACCTAGCCCAGTTTAAAAACAGCAAGCACCAGTAACTACAACATAGCCTTGCTTAAACTTCAATTTGAGTGCTTATAGTTATAACAGTAGAATTGTTATTATCATGAATACTGGTAGTACTGATTTTTTTCTTTTATTCAGTTTTGAATTTGAATAATAAGCTATTTGCAGCTTTTGTCTATTTTGACTGTGCTTGGTGAATATTTTGAACAAGAAGATAATGAATGACTAAGTTGTCTCACAGCATACTAAATTCTGCAGAGACACTGAACCTGTACATTTGACCCTTAAGGATATACGGAGGTTCATTACTGAGATTTATGCCACTATGACAGCTTCATGTCCTACATACAATATGTCTGGTTATTTCAACTCTATACTGTAGTTGTTGTTGTATTCATAGAAAAACAGGATTTTATTTGGCTCTCTTTACTTTGATATATTCATTGATTGAATATCATTTGTTAAAAAAAAGCTTTTGCATTGTCTTCTATTTGTAAAATAACCAGAAATGTCAGAAACTCTTAAGAAGGAAGGCATCAACAAAAGACATGATGACACATTTATCTTTACATCATGTGACATCCTACTTGTTCACAGTAGGGAAAGAAACAAAGAGAAAAAAACCCCCACAAACTTTTAAATTCAGTGCACTGGACAAATAATCCTCAACACACTTTAAGACTTTAGGGTCAATTAAAATTTATAAAAGGACCAACTCTAAGGTTTGTTTGCCTTACAAAACATGAGACTTGCAGACATGTAAGTACACCATTGTTCAATTCTAAGATTTTATATATCAATACATAATAAAAATATTTGTTTTTTCTTGGTTCTTAAAATTTAGGTAAATACAACCTCAGATCAAAAACAACACATGAAATATTACCCATTGTCACTCATTAACAAAAACTAAGCCAAAGTGCATAACTGCAGGAGAAAATATGAGAAACCAAGTAAACCCTTGCTGCTTCACTAGCATCCCAAGCATACAATCAAATTTACAACAGAATGGGAGGAAAAAAGTGAAATCAATCAAGCAGATGAACCTGATTGAAATGCTGTGGGACTTTAAGGGAGTCGTGCATGAACAAATGCCTGCAAACTTCAATTAACTTTATATCGTGAAGAAAGGGTGAGCCAAGATTCCTCCACTGTGATACAAGAGACTTATAAAGCAACACAGAAAATTAATGGGGGGCACTGGATTTGGCTTTGTTTTTTGTTAAGTAAGAAACAACACAGTATGAAATATCGTGTTTTTGTTAATCTGAGATTGTATTGAAATCATTTTAGAACCCGGTAAAGCCAGATTTGTTTTCCCCTGATAGTGTAAAAACCTTACAGCTGAAAGACGGTGAACCAACTTTTTCACATGACTGTACAAAGCATATGTAGTACATCTTTATAAAGGCTTTTAAGTGGAAACGGAATACAAGAAAATCGATAATTGCCACAACTAAGCCTGTTTTGTCCTCATTTCCTTTTCAGCCTATTGGTGCCCTGAACCCAAAGCGTGCAGCATTCTTCACTGAACGTTATGAGTCATGGGAAGATGACCAGACACCACCTTGTCATTACAACACCCACTACTCCACAGCTGCCACCACCCTGCACTGGCTTGTCAGAATTGTGAGTAAAACCTCTCCTGCAGCTACCCTCCCTCTTATTATTGTACTATGTGCAAAATCCCCGAATTAGTCAAGTATGTGAATAGGAATGAAGTCAAACCCAGACCTCAGAGAGTTTTTCATTTTTTGTCTGCATTAGTTGATTGTCACTTGTCAGACTTGATGATGCTGTTTCTTTGAGGTCTGTTGGCTTCTGCACAGGAAGCAGCTCGACATCTCAATTTGATTGGGCCTGAGTTAGACCAATGGCGCTCAGAAAACACATTTCACAGGCCAGTAAACCAGCATATGTGAACTAAATAAAGAGTGGCTGGGTAATGATTTACAGAGGCTGCTGTGACAGGTTTATGTGTTTCAGGCAACCCAGTGAGCACTGGAGACATGTCCATCAAGGTTACTGAGCACTGTCCTCATTTACTCTAGAAGAGGAGGAAGAACATGTACTTCCAGTCTGTTCCCAACAAAAAAGGCTCTTCTAACCTCCAACACTTCTTTGAGTTGCTGCACATGTGATTTTAAAAAATCTTACTAATTTGAAGGCGCTTTATGAGGAATTTGTACTGTATTTCTCCCCCTCCCCTCGTCATTAGTAGAAAGAGGCCGATGAACTGAGGGAGCTCCCTTGACAGCAGTTAGATTGGCCTCACTGGGTTTGTTCTCACAATCTCTTTCTTCCTCTGGTGAGTGATCCTTCCGCTCCAACCGGCAATGGTTGCCATCTCAGTCTAAGAAAACCAAATTTGAGCCAATTATCATTATGGCTTACTGTACTCAGGAAGAGCACTAATTAATTTTCCCTCAGGCTTGGATACAATGAAAGAAGGATCTCTGCTACAGAAAAAATAACAATGAATAATACAGAAAATTCAGGCTATTCCCGTGCATTTAAAATTTAATCCTCAAGGTTGAAAAAATATTTTAAATTCTCAGATTTTGACAGGTGCAATCAAATTAGATGTCAAGAGGGTGAGAAAATAATGATCAGGACTTTAAATCTGGGTTGAGATATTTGACTTTTGTGATGAATACATGTCTTTCCTTATAGGAGCCCTTCACCATGTTCTTCCTCAGTGCAAACAACAACAAATTCGATCACCCCGACCGCACGTTTTCAGGCATTTCCCGATCCTGGAGAAACTGTCAGAGGGACACCTCAGATGTAAAGGTGAGAATCACAACAAAGGATATACTAAAACATCTGTATCTATAAATACAATTGATATACATTTGATTCCTTGCTAGTTTCCTTTTTAAAGCTTGTGTTGTGGACTTGTGGGTCTTCGAAAGGCAATTCTTACAGCAAAGATGGTTGAAAAGAATTTATTGCACAAGTCAATGCAAAATTATAGTAATATAGCATACATCTATATATTTTGCAAAATACCAAACCAAGCCTTTTTTTTCATATGCTCTCCTCCTTTCTGTGCCTCAAAACCACTGCAAAAATATATACCATCAATTATAAATGCCTCTTCCAAACAGTGAATCTCAAAGAGCTGTAGTGCACGGGAATACCCTATGCACATTTGATTTATCTCATGCAGAGAGCAAACTATCTCAGAGGTAGAGCAATCCTGCTTTTGAACAAAGTCTGCATCTGAGAGAAAAACAAAACCATCTCTCCGCAAATCCACAGAGCAGTCATCGAAAACGCTGAACCCTGCTGATTTGTCTCCGTTTTGCCCACTGCATAACACGCAGCAGGGATACACACTGACCTCAAAGTGTCATATATTTCCAGCACACCCTGCATCGGGTAGTGTTGCCGCAGGCAATTAATAAAGCATTAATGACAAAAGCTATTTAAAATGTAGTCTTTTATGTACAGACAGAGCTTTTACTTGCCAGAATGTGGGGGAGAGCAGCTAGCAATCCATGTGAGGCAGAGGTAGAAAGCTGCAAACCAGTGAACAACTGAATAGTCAAACGCCACCCTGTTAACAAATACAGTCTACTTTCAACTACTTGTATGTCTGCATGCATTTCTTTTTACACACATAGCATTGCCAGTGATCTATTAGGAGAGCTGCTGGACTGTGCGTGAAACTACAGGATTGCTACCAGTATTTCATAATGCATTAGTAGAAGGAAAATATTGTGCAAGAGCTTGTATGAATTAGTCATAGTGCAACATGATAAACTATCAGGAAATTTAACGTTATTATTTGCTGTAATCTTTTAAAAAACGATTTAGCTTCCAAACTATTGAAATTGTCTTTTTAAATGTGTAATTTTGGTCTGCATACCTGTGTTAACAACATTGCTCAGCATAGTCCTTCTTTTGAAAAGGATAGGCTGTTTGTCTGGCAGTCACAGAAAAGGTCTCCATGCATGCCAGACAGACACAAAAATGCCATTCCCAGACCCAGCAGAGAGTACAGGGTTAAGGTCATTTCAGCCCAGTACACCAAGCCGGCCCACTGAGCCTCTAATTTAAAGGGAGCTTGTTTTTTTACCAGGGTCTCTCCTTCATTAACCCCAACCTCCTCCAGCAGTAATGACAACAAGACCAAGGCAGTCTGAACCCCTGATGGGGATGACCTCCTAAAAGAGCAAGTCAAATGGAAACAACCCTTCACCGACCAAGCCCTCACCTCCCTGACCACCCCATCATTAATGTTAATGTGCATCCATACTTCTCATTTATTTCGGTGTGCACTGATGTAGTTATGTTTAGCTGGCACAGCCACCTATGGGCAAAGACGAGGAGATTTTTCTTGGAGGTATTGGACACAAATCTACACGTTCGTCTTCATGCACACAGAGAGAACTGCCACCATGTTGTCTGAAAGAATCCAGCAGCACTCCGTTGGTGACAGATTTTGACGAACATGTCATTAAGGTGACACAGTGTAAAGCAACGGAGGCTTGTGTGATTGACTTGTTAGCCCATTACAATGCTGTTGCAGAATTAATGGCTGCCATGGGAGGGTGGCTTGAAAACGGAGCTGGCAGTTTTAACGGCTTGGTGGTGAGTTACGGCAGGAAGTTTACAAATGAAAAAGAGGAGGGAAAGTGTGGCTGTGTGTATGTGAAAGACAGGAGGAAGCAGAGAGGAATGGCTACTTTACTCCCTTCCCTGTCGTGTGCAGAGGGTGAAATGTGACCAACAGCAGACCAGCAGGGTTATTGGCCTGTACCATGTCATGCTAACTCGTTCTCTCAAAACCCAGTGATTTATGGCTGCCTGAAAGCCCAGCACGTTATGTATCCCATAGGCAATATAAAACTCCATAGGACCACTGAATCTGACAAACACTGCATTCATAAAACAAGCCAAATACAAAGAGTTAAGGTACTTGTACCCTGCTTTATTTTCTCACGCTAAAAGGTAGACATTAACTTGTCTTTTGTACATGTCTTTAATGAGGACAGAGTGGAGGATCTACATTCCTTGTGTGCATATGCCTGGCTGTGCAAATGCTTGACTCACTTAGCCATTTAGAGTGATCAGAACTGGGTCACAGGGGGAACTGCAAAATACCAATTTACTTTTAAGTCAGCATTTATTTATTTATTTTTTTTGCGTTTACCTATCCAGCACATGCAGTACTTTATGGATTGTTTGCCACAGGTCATTATTTAATCTAATAATGCTATAACTATGTCATCAATAAATAATAAAAAGAAAAGCTTTTTACAAGCTGATATTTTTGTGACTTTCCAAGACAGTCTTTGCAGCATTTCTATGCCTTTTTTTGTTATGTATGGTGGCTCAAGTAAGGTCTCTTTCATTTATAAATATATAAAAGGCTGACTGGCATAAAAACTCTATCCCAATACACATAATGTGCTTTGGGTAATAGTCAGAAGTAAAGTATACATGACTCACTTCAATTCAATTAATCTTTATTCATATAGTGCCCATTCAGAAGAACAGTCAATTCCAGGTGCTTTATACTGCAAGGTGAATACTCTGCAGTACTCTAGAGAAAACCTCCTTTGACCAAGGACTTTGCGGTGGTGGAAAGGAAGAACTTGCTTTTTACAGGAAGAAAGCTCTGGCAGAACCAGGCTCAGGGTGGGGAAGCCATCTGCTGCAACTGGTGAGTGAGATGAAAGAGAGAAGAAAAAAAGAGAAAATAGGGAGATGGAGTAAATCTGATTAAGACTTCTTTGAACAGCCTTATAGGAATGGGGTCTAATAGACATGCTGATGGTTTGGAGGAAGAAATTATTGAAGATGAAAGACCAATAGGAGATACAGAGTTTAAGTAAATAGCTACAGTTGTAGTTGTCATACTTAATACTACATAGGTGGGACAACTGTGAATACTTTCCCTAACTACTGAAATTCTATTTGTGAAGTCGTTACTGGTTAAAATTAGTGTGTAGAGTGTTTGTCAGCCTGGCCATACTGAGAAAAAGAAACCTGGTGTTGTTCCTGTTTTCCTCTATAAGTAAGGAGTAGTAAGATGTCTTAGCTTTACAAATGGCTTTTTTTCATTGAGAAACAAAATAGTTTTCCAGACCAAGCGAAGATCTTCTCGTGCGCTTTTGTGAGTTATGATAGAGTCTCTGATTTCTCTGATTTGTTGCTTTCTTTTTCAGAAGAGCTATGATATCCACTAAGAATGTAACACTATTAGTGACATAATTGATCTCTGAGGGAGTAAAGCTTAGATGGCTGCCCTGCATCGTCTTGCCACATGGCATTGGAGAACAAATGACAGAAGCACTTACAGCATTTCAGAAAGAAATCTAGTGTATTGAATTTATTTTCCAGTGCTCTGTAGTCCATTATCAGGGCTGTACTTAACTTTGTTAGCTTATAGCACTAGTGCTATAAAGGTTGCCAGTATTGTAGCACAAGCATGAAATGTAAAATTCACATTATCCATTCTAAATATCTTGTTTCCCGCAACAAGGATTTGTCTGATTTACTCGTTTTCACTGCTTCTGAGTAGTGCTGACAAAATTAAAGTTTGCATCGTAATTCAGCCACAGAAAGTTTTTTACGTCTGAGAAGAAAGGAAAGGTTAATAAGTACAACTACTTGTAAACTTTTCCTTTCTCCTCAGACGTACCTTCAGTTGGTCCAGGTTATGTGTTTGTTTCATCCTGATGTGCTTGTTTCTTCCATTTTCTTTGAAAGGTTTAAAATGTTGCTCCATTTTTTTTTAGCGTGAAAATACCATCTACTAGTGGAGTGGTGGCAAACACAATGGAATTGTGAGAATTGTTGTAGATTTTAAGGCTAATTAAATAGATATGATAACAGTTATTTGTAAAAATCAACTCGTAGTTGTTACAGACTGATGGCAACAAGTAGTGCTATGTGTACTTACTGTGTTAAAAATGAAGAAACATCACTAGGATATTCTACACATGAGAAATCCTTTAGGAATAGTCTTGTCTAGAACCTCTGGTAAATATTTGCCCTCTTTCTCCGTGTGTAGAATCACACCAGGCTATACATAGGGGCCTCCTTTACCAGGCTGAATTCCCCTCCACTGCAAGGTCCTGACCCCATCACAAGAACCCAAAGACCAAGGAAAAAAACCCAACTCCGTTCCCGTTTCATTTAACACACCTAACACCTTTGCCTGGAATAACTGGACTAGCACCTCTCACCGCCTTCTCGTGGCCTGCTGTTTAGTTTGTTTGTGTTACCTTTCCCCTTGAATTCTCACTTCATCGCAGTGGGATACAGAGCTTTTTTTTTTTCCTCTGTTTTTTATGGCTCAGTCCTTACATATGTGATTTCCTGCACATGGCTGGATTTTTCAGTGATTATACAGTGTAGAGTATGGTATTAAGCATTATTGCCCTACCAGTCAGCTGTAAAAAAGGAAATGTCTCTCTTCCTCAGGAACTGATTCCTGAGTTCTACTACCTCCCGGAGATGTTTGTCAACAGCAATGGCTACCATCTGGGAATGAGAGAAGACAGAACCATGATTTGTGATGTGGACCTGCCAGCCTGGGCCAAGAAACCTGAAGACTTTGTTAGGATAAACAGGATGGTAAGGTTTAGTCATGTCAAATACAACATTTTATAATTATAACTATAATTATATTGACCACAGTTATCCATACATACACCTCTGCATCCTCCACGTTGTATCCAGTGTCTGTTAATATAAAGAATATACTTTCCGTTTACATCTTGTAATGAAATTAGGAGTTATTGCCTTTATTAATTTATGTGTGTGTGTGTGTGTGTATGTATATATATATATATATGTGTGTGTGTATGTATATATATATATATATATATATATATATGTATGTATATATATATATGTATATATATATAGATATAGATATATATATATAGAGAGAGAGAGCAGCTGGATAGCGTAGTGGTTAGACTACACGCCTTTGGAACAGAGGATCGCAAGTTCGATTCCTGCCTGGGGCGTCTGTATCCAGTAAGGGTCCCCTATGCTAAGCAAGCCTACCGCAGACATGAGCGAGACAGATAAATATGAAGGCATGCCAGCTCGGACGTCGCCCAGATCAGATTGTTTGAAAAGGAGTAGGCTGAAGTATTTACTTATTTGTCCCTACCCCCTCAAGTTTTACCTCTCATTCATTTAATTTTTTTTGTCTTAAATTAAACAAACAACATATGAAACATATAAACATATGAAGTAAAACAAAACATAACATACATAAATCAAAAACAAGAAATTAGCAAGCCCCACCACAGTATAGTTTCTTTCATATGAAAAATACAGAATGTGTATATTTGCAGATACACAAGTTATGGAAAAACAACAAACCAAAACAAAACAAAAAAACAACCAAAAAAGAACCGCAACACCATTACCAGCAACATTACCATCCTGGGTTAACCCCGTTTTCTTCATTCTTATACTTATTTAAAATTAGGTTTTTATATTTTACTTTAAACTGTTTTATGTTTTGACTGTCTTTTATTTCTTCTGTTAGACTGTTCCATAATTTAACTCCTGCAATTGAGATTGACATAGTTCTTAAAGTTGTTCTAGCATTTTGTATTTTTAAATTCCATTTCCCTCTTAAGTTATACCCACCTTCTCTTTCTATGAACAATTTACAGATTTCTTTGGGAAGCAATTTATTTCTGACTTTATACATTATTTGCGCTGTTTTAAGCTTCACCAAGTCTTGGAATTTAATAGCTTGCATTTTGACAAAGAGTGCATTTGTATGGTCCCTGTACCCCACATTATTTATTAATCTAATGGCCCTTTTCTGTATTATAGTTATTGTTTGTGTGTTACTTTTGTATGTGTTTCCCCAGACCTCTACACAGTAGCTCATATATGGCAGTAGTAAAGCACAGTATAAAATGTGCAGTGCTTTCTGATCCAACATATGCTTTGCTTTTCCCAGGACGGCAATGCCCCGTGCCAATTTCCCCCGAACATAAGTAATGTGTGGCTTCCAACAGAGCTTGTGGTCAATGATCACCCCAAGAAATTTTATTTCATTTACTCTTTCTAAATATACATTGTCAACACATATTTCTACTTCGATGTTTTTCTTTTGGTTTCCAAACAACATAAATTTGGTTTTATCGAGATTCAATGATAATTTATTTATATCAAACCACTTCTTTAATATCGTTAATTCCTGTGTGATCATTTCCAAAACCTGTGGCAATTCCCCACCTGCACACAGTATATTTGTGTCATCTGCAAATATTACAAACTTTAAAATCTCCGATACTCTGCAGATATCATTTAAGTACATAATAAACATTTTTGGACCCAGTACTGAACCTTGAGGTACTCCACAAGCTATATCCATCAAATTAGATTTATATTCATTTATTTGTACATATTGTTGCCTATTCCCTACATAGCTTTTTAACCATTCCAAAACCACTCCCCTAAACCCGTACTTTTCCAGTTTTTTTAATAGAATTTCATGATTAACAGTATCAAACGCCTTCTTTAGATCTAAGAAAACTCCGAGCGCATACCTCTTATTATCCATACATTCCGTTATCTTTTCCATTAAATCTATCAGTGCCAAAGCTGTTGATCTGTTGTTTCTGAACCCATACTGACTATCTGTCATTAATTCATATTTTTCCACAAAACTGTCAAATCTTTTTATGAAGAGTTTTTCCAGTATCTTAGAGAACTGGGAGAGTATTGACACTGGTCTATAGTTTGTAAAATGATGTCTTTCACCGGTTTTGTAAATGGGAATAACTTTAGCAACTTTCATTTTTTGTGGAAAAACTCCTTTTTGAAACGACAAGTTGAATATATATTTTAATGGTTTTACGATACCATCAATAACTGTCTTTACCGTTACCATATCAATATCATTCCAGTCTGTACTGGTTTTGTTCTTAAGTCCTCTAACCATGTCATAAATCTCTTTCTCTTCCACTGCTCTTAAAAACATTGAGCTACTATTCCTTTCAATATTTTCACCAGTGTCCCTTTCTATTCCATCAACCTTTATTTCTTCTGCCAGTTTTGGCCCTATGTTTACGAAGAATTCATTAAAGCCATTTACTATCTCCTCCATGTTATTAATACTTCTTGTCCCTTCTATAAAGTACCCAGGGTAATCATTATTCCTTGATTCATTTTTGATTATTCTGTTTAATACATTCCATATATCTCTTGTGTTATCTTTATTGTGTTCTAACCTTTTAATGTAATACTCTCTTTTACAGGATCTCATTATATTAGTTAATTTATTTTTGTAAGTTTTATACTTCATTTCAGTTTCTATTGTTCTCTTTTTTATGAATTCTCGATATAAGGTATTCTTTTTTTTGCTGGCATTTTGTAGTCCTTTTGTCATCCATGGTCTTCCTGCATAG
Organism: Maylandia zebra; assembly: GCF_041146795.1. Classification (NCBI taxonomy): domain Eukaryota; kingdom Metazoa; phylum Chordata; class Actinopteri; order Cichliformes; family Cichlidae; genus Maylandia; species Maylandia zebra. The sequence goes on from NC_135180.1 coordinate 31,441,655, forward strand.
TTGTGTTTCCTATTGATTTCAATTACTGGGCAGTTTTTATCAAGTAATGTGTTAAATGTTCTTAAAAATCCTTCGTAAGCTTTATTAACTTCTGTTTGTTCATATACAATATTCCAATCTTGCTTTAAAAGTTCATTTCTAAGACAATTTAAGGTCTTCTCTGTTCTTATTCTTTTGTAAATAATCTTATGTCCATCGTTGTTCACTTTATAATGGCAATTATACGATGCAAAGACTGGTAAATGGTCACTTATATCATTGATTAACAGCCCACTTTTTATCTTTCCTTCTATTATATTTGTAAATATATTATCTAATAGAGTTGCACAATGAGATGTTATTCTGGTCGGTCTTGTTATCAGTGGAAATAAACCTATGCTGTACATGGAATCAATAAATTCTTCTGTACTCTTATTATGATTTGGATTCAATAAGTCAATATTAAAGTCCCCACAAATAAACATTCTTTTCTGATTTATATTTGTAAATAAGTCCTCCATATTATCCTTAAATATCTCAATCTTAGATCCTGGTGTTCTATATATACAACTGACAATTAGGTTTTTCCTTTTTTCTATAATTATTTCCACTGATAAACATTCCATCACTCCATCAATAACAGTTGTCATTCTTCCCATTCTTTTGTACTTTAGGTTTTTATCAATGTAAAGTGCCACCCCACCTCCTTTCTTGTTGATCCTGTCTACATGAAGGAATTCATATCCATTTATTTTAAAGTCTTCTTCTTTTCCAGGAGTTATCCAGGTCTCCGATATGGCTATCACATTGAATGGCTGTTCAAACTGTGTTATGTAGTCTTTGATGGATTGAAAGTTTGCATATAAGCTTCGACTATTAAAGTGAACCATTGTTATACCCTGTTCTACCTTGAATTCCTTTTTAAGTTGCTCATTTGTATAATAATTGCATTCATTTGTCTTATTGTTAAAGAAATTACAATCAGGATCTATGTTGCTGTCATACATCAATGTCTTATTTTCAATATCTATATGAGTTGTTAGTTGAAAATTGTCAGACATCTGCGTTGGTTGTGCACTTGGACGGTCACATCATATTTAGCACTGCTTTGCATTTATCGGTTATATTTTTCTAGTTCCGTCATCTCTTTGATGACTAGAACCTTAGCCTGCTCTGGTGTTCCATTTAACTTAATGAATATTTTACAGTCTGACGTCCAAGTTGACTGTATTTTCTTCTGTTTTCTTAATATTCTTGCTTGTCTTGCAATGTCTGCATTTTTCTTGATTAGGTGTTCATTTAAATAAACATTTGTACCTTTTAGCTTTCTTCCTTGCTTGAGCAGTTCTTTTTTCTGTTTTCTATTAACAAAACGAATGATAATGGCAGGTATTTGATTTTTTTCTCGGAAGAGGATGGCATCCCTCAATATTTTTACTGTCCATTTCTATACCTTTGCTTTTAAAGAAGGCCATTACCTGCTCTTCCAAAGAGTGTAGCTCTTGCTCGGGTGGCTCCCCTCTCTCTGCTGCTGCTACCCGTGCGTATGTCTGATGCTTGGTTTCCAGTCCTGTCACTATCACATCATTTACTCTTGAATATTGTTCCAGATCTGACACCCGTCCTTCCAGCATAGCAATCTTCTTGTCCTTTTCCTCGCTCTGCCTTCTTAGTTCTTTAATATCATCCATTAAATTGAGTATCAGTTTTTGTTGTTTTGAAATTGTTGTTATTTCTTCAGACATAAAGTTTAGGGATTTCTTTATGAAATTTCTTTAGGTTAGCCAACTAACGGAGTTGCAGAAAGGTAAGACAAATAAGGTGCCTAAGAAATACAGCAAGCTGTCCATACCTGAGGCCTTGGAAACTGCCAAGCAAAGACTCACAGCCTTGGCCAGCCGCTTGAGGAGGTACACCAGAGAGATAGAAGGCAGGAGAATAAACCAGCTGTTCTCCACAGAACCAGCAAAGGTGTACTCTCAGTGGCAAAGGAACAATAAGAGAACAGCACCACCAAGGCTGGAGACGGAGCAATACTGGAAGAGCATATGGGAGAAGGATGCAACCCATAATGGCAATGCTCAGTGGCTAGAGGATCTGAGGGCAGACCACAGCGACCTCCCTGAACAGGGTCCAGTAACCATCATAGTGGCAGATATCCATGAAAGGGTCTCCAGTATGAAGAGTTGAACAGCACCAGGGCCTGACATGGTTCACGCCTACTGGCTGAAGAAGCTGACTGCACTCCACGAGCGTCTGGCAGCACAAATGAACCAGCTGCTAGTTAACGAGAGACACCCGGAATGGCTAACTGAAGGCCGGACGGTCCTGATCCCCAAGGACCCCAAGAAGGGACCGGTCCCCTCCAACTACCGACCAATAACCTGCCTCAGTACTACATGGAAGCTCCTGTCAGGCATCATATCGGCTAAGATGAACAGGCACATGGGTCAATACATGAGCGGGACACAGAAAGGAATTGGCAAGAATACCAGAGGCGCAAAACACCAGCTACTGGTAGACAGAACAATCAGCCGAGACTGCAAGACCAGACTGACCAACCTGTGCACTGCCTGGATTGATTACAAGAAGGCCTATGACTCAATGCCCCACAGCTGGATACTGGAATGCCTAGAATTGTACAAGATCAATGGGACCCTAAGAGCCTTCATCAGGAACTCAATGGGGATGTGGCGTACAACACTAGAGGCCAACTCCAAGCCCATAGCACAAGTCACCATCAAGTGCGGGATCTACCAAGGAGATGCTCTGTCCCCACTGCTATATATATATATATATATATATATATATATATATATATATATATATATATAAAAAACACCCAGCACGCCCCTGCGGGCGGTTTATCCTTCAAGCTCGGGTCCTCTACCAGAGGCCTGGGAGCTTGAGGGTCCTGCGCAGTATCTTAGCTGTTCCCAGGACTGCGCTCTTCTGGACAGAGATCTCCGATGTTTTTCCCGGGATCTGCTGGAGCCACTCGCCTAGCTTGGGAGTCACCGCACCTAGTGCTCCGATTACCACGGGGACCACCGTTACCTTCACCCTCCACATCCTCTCGAGCTCTTCTCTGAGCCCTTGGTATTTCTCCAGCTTCTCGTGTTCCTTCTTCCTGATATTGCTGTCATTGGGAACCGCTACATCGATCACTACGGCCGTCTTCTTCTGTTTGTCTACCACCACTATGTCCGGTTGGTTAGCCACCACCATTTTGTCCGTCTGTATCTGGAAGTCCCACAGGATCTTAGCTCGGTCATTCTCCACCACCCTTGGGGGCATCTCCCATTTTGACCTCGGGACTTCTAGGTTATACTCGGCACAGATGTTCCTGTACACTATGCCGGCCACTTGGTTATGGCGTTCCATGTATGCCTTGCCTGCTAGCATCTTGCACCCTGCTGTTATGTGGTGGATAGTCTCTGGGGCATCTTTACACAGCCTGCACCTGGGGTCTTGCCTGGTGTGATAGACCCCAGCCTCTATGGATCTTGTACTCAGAGCTTGTTCTTGTGCTGCCATGATTAGTGCCTCTGTGCTGTCTTTCAGTCCAGCTTTGTCCAGCCACTGGTAGGATTTCTGGATATCAGCCACCTCCTCTATCTGCCGGTGGTACATACCGTGCAGGGGCCTGTCCTTCCATGATGGTTCCTCGTCTCCCTCCTCTTTCTTGGGTTTCTGCTGCCTGAGGTATTCACTGAGCACTCGGTCAGTTGGGGCCATCTTCCCAATGTATTCTTGGATGTTCCTTGTCTCATCCTGGACTGTGGTGCTGACACTCACCAGTCCCCGGCCCCCTTCCTTCCGCTTAGCGTACAGCCTCAGGGTGCTGGACTTGGGGTGAAACCCTCCATGCATGGTCAGGAGCTTTCTTGTCTTTATGTCAGTGGCTTCTGTCTCCTCCTTTGGCCAGCTTATTACCCCAGCAGGGTACCTGATCACGGGCAGGGCGTATGTGTTGATGGCCCGGATCTTGTTCTTACCATTCAGCTGACTCCTCAGGACTTGCCTGACCCTCTGCAGGTACTTGGTGGCTGCAGCCTTTCTAGCGGCCTCTTCATGGTTCCCATTTGCCTGCGGGATCCCCAGGTACTTGTAACTGTCCTCTATGTCTGCAATGTTGCCTTCTGGTAGTTCAATCCCCTCAGTTCTGACTACCTTCCCTCTCTTTGTTACCATCCGACTACACTTCTCCAGTCCGAACGACATTCCAATGTCATTGCTGTATAGCCTGGTAGTGTGGATCAGTGAATCGATGTCTCGTTCACTCTTGGCATACAGCTTGATGTCATCCATGTACAGGAGGTGGCTGACAACTGCTCCGTTCCGTAGTCGGTATCCGTAGCCAGTCTTGTTAATGATCTCACTGAGGGGGTTCAGGCCTATGCAGAACAGCAGTGGGGACAGAGCATCTCCTTGGTAGATCCCGCACTTGATGGTAACTTGTGCTATGGGCTTGGAGTTGGCCTCTAGTGTTGTACGCCACATCCCCATTGAATTCCTGATGAAGGCTCTTAGGGTCCCATTGATCTTGTACAATTCTAGGCATTCCAGTATCCAGCTGTGGGGCATTGAGTCATAGGCCTTCTTGTAATCAATCCAGGCAGTGCACAGGTTGGTCAGTCTGGTCTTGCAGTCTCGGCTGATTGTTCTGTCTACCAGTAGCTGGTGTTTTGCACCTCTGGTATTCTTGCCAATTCCTTTCTGTGTCCCGCTCATGTATTGACCCATGTGCCTGTTCATCTTAGCCGATATGATGCCTGACAGGAGCTTCCATGTAGTACTGAGGCAGGTTATTGGTCGGTAGTTGGAGGGGACCGGTCCCTTCTTGGGGTCCTTGGGGATCAGGACCGTCCGGCCTTCAGTTAGCCATTCCGGGTGTCTTTCGTTAACTAGCAGCTGGTTCATTTGTGCTGCCAGACGCTCGTGGAGTGCAGTCAGCTTCTTCAGCCAGTAGGCGTGAACCATGTCGGGCCCTGGTGCTGTCCAACTCTTCATACTGGAGACCCTTTCTTGGATATCTGCCACTATGATGGTTACTGGACCCTGTTCAGGGAGGTCGCTGTGGTCTGCCCTCAGATCCTCTAGCCACTGAGCATTGCCGTTATGGGTTGCATCCTTCTCCCATATGCTCTTCCAGTATTGCTCCGTCTCCAGCCTTGGTGGTGCTGTTCTCTTATTGTTCCCTTGCCACTGAGAGTACACCTTTGCTGGTTCTGTGGAGAACATATATATATATATCTGGATCCTCATTAGCATTTACTAATGTAAAAGTTGCTCTTTTTTTAAAAAACAATTGATACATGAACATCTATAAACATGTTTTGTAAAACAGGAAATATAATAAATCAGGGAAGATATTATATTCATTCAGTACAGCAGTGTACAGTTAATAACTACTCAGTCTTTGATAGACAGCATAGATTAATCAATAGCAGTTTGGTCAGGGAATCCCGAAGAAAGGAAAAAAAATTCAGCCTCGACTCTTCCACCAACTAGAATTCTTGCATGCATATATTCATAGAACCAGCTTTGTGTTATAATTATTGTTTTATTTATAATATTGACCAATTTTATAAAGACTATTTACATATTTATCCATCATTCTGAAACAAATGGCGCATGTAACATTTCTCCTTGTAATGTTTCTGCTTCCTCACAAAATCAAATCAATCAATTTCCCACTCTTCCTTTTAACCTTCCCATGCATCTGCCTCCTTGTCTTATTCATGGCTCATCTTATAAAGCCCATCACTCAATACTAACATTGTACAATCTGACCCCAGTGGTGTCTCCAAAAGATGAGGTTGAGGGCAAGTTTGTCCTATAGTGTTACCTTCTGTAAAGCCAGGGCTCATCACTTTAGCAGTGTGCGGGGTGCTTTTCATCTGCATGTGTGTGGACATGTCTGCATATTTGTCTGTGTGTGTGCACAGTTAATACAGATAGCCTATCAACACGTGACTCATAACTCCCAACAGGTTTTGGGAACAGCAGAAATAGACAATGAGATCGGACCCATTTCTTACCTTCAGATAAACTCGACTCTCCCTTTAATCTGGAATCATTTACTGCAGAAGCTCAACAGCTCCCCTCCCCGCTAAACCTAATGAGCAAGAACACAATAGCTTCTGTTTGCAGCAGTGTGGATACATTGGTACACATATGGGCATATTTTCTCAATAAATATTAACATTAAAAATAACATCATGTTTTTAGAGCTGAAAAGCTGCTTTTTGGAGACTTAAAATTCCTATTTAGAAAAATTGATCTTCAATAACCAGTAGTCTAGTACTGTAGTGATGTTTCTTGGTTATGATAGTATACCTTCAAAAATAAATTGTAATTTGAGCAGAATAGATACATTTAAAATCAAAGTTTATATTATTGGAAATAATGCTCAATGATACGCCTCCATTTAAGTATAAAGATTTGCTTCTACCTGAAAACCAGAACGGCTTCTTTAACATTGCTATGAAGACACAAACTTTCAGGCATCCTGAGGTTAGAGGCCACCGTGTTTTTTGAACTAGAGGTAAAAGGAGGCTGCACGAACACTCTTGACCTTTTCAGCTGGAGTGACAGAGCCTGGCTGGTCTTATGCAGGTGACCTTTCCCCATGCTGTACTCGGACTGCCTGGTTGAGCTCTTTCAGCCTTGTATACTGGCAGAGAAGTGGTAGAAAAGGGAAAGGCTGGGAGTTGTTACTGGCATGTCTGCATCTCCAACAACACGGATAAAAAAAAAAAAAAAAGGATTACAGTCGATGTTTTCTCACTGTTGAAGGATACATGTGTGATGTTGCATTGCATTGTTGGATTCTCAGACCAGTGTATTCACACGCCCTGAAAATCATAGTCCTCAGCCTCCATTTTTTTGTCTTTCTTTTGTTCTGTTCTCTAGCTAGCCCACACTCGTGCTTCCTCTATTATTTCATTTCTGTCAGAGAATCGCTCTGACTGCCTCCCCCTCTTTCTCACTCTTTCTTTCTTCATTCCCTCCTTTTCTCCCCACCCCTCCTCCCTCCATCTCTTTTCCTCCCACTTCCCATCTTTGCATGTGCCACTTTCAATTGTAGTGATATGCCCTGTGGCAAACTCTGCCTCTGTGTGCTTGAGCAGGCTTTGTTGGTAATGGCTGTTATTCCTGACGCGAGGGGAGGAGTGTAAAATTTCTCCAGCAAAGCCTTACGCCTGCATGCATGGGAATTGTATTGTACAATATTCTGGAACAATGCACCCCCCGCCCCCATCCCCCACCCACTGCATGCTTTCCATAGGTATATTTATAATAATTATCGGACATAAATCTTATCCTAAATATCTCAGTAGCTCTCCCGCAAGAAATTTAGTCTCCTCTTTTGCTCTTGCAAGTAATTTATCAGTGTTTTCCTGTAGACAGTTGTACTGTAATATGGATCCTGTTAGTATTGAACCAATTTCTTTGTCTCCGTGCAAAGATAGTTTTTTAAGTGGACAGAGAAATATGATATGGGAGGTTTCCCCTTCAGTCAGCTGATTAGATTATTGAGCATTCAGCGTCTGTTTGCGTACTCCTTCTAATCTTTATGTCCAGTAAAAAAAAACCTCAAAAAAATATTATTAATAGAAACTAAAATGTTTAATGCTTCAGTCATACTTTCCATTATAGTTCACTTTGTAATTAGTTTTGTTATATTTAAAGGTAATGTAATGGTCAGTAAGGTTGTGTTTTGTGTTACTCACTGTTGGGTGGAAGTGAAATTTGTATTGTGTCTTTTGGCCCATGTGCTATGCGCTGCTGGTATGCCTCTCACCTCTAATTGCCCCATACTCCTCTGACAGGCCCTGGAAAGCGAGTTTGTGTCATGTCAGCTTCATCAGTGGATTGACCTTATTTTCGGCTACAAGCAGCGAGGCCCAGAGGCGATGCGCGCCCTCAACGTCTTTCACTACCTGACTTACGAGGGCTCCGTCAACCTGGACAGTATCACTGACCCTTTGCTCAGAGAGGTAAAGCACACGGACGCACACACGCCAACCCCTCTTTTTTTTTTTTCCTGTTGCTCAACATAACCACAACTTCCTGTCTCTATTTGTTCTGGCATGTGCAGGAGCTCCAGGAGCATTCGCATCATGCATCTGTCAGTCAAATGTTGTGTCATGCAAATGTACACCGTGAGAGAATCAGATAAAGATCATGACTCACTGCAGGTTTTATTTTTTATTTGTGTAATTTCCTGGTTACACAAACAGATTTTCTGGAATTATTAATACTCTCTCAGATAAACAATAGTCCTTTCATATCATTCAGCATTATCATTATTCACAGCTTGTCTTAACATCGTAACAATGTCCTCCTTTTTTTGTCATGTCGAAGATACTGTCTGTCCTCGCCCTGAATCAGATCAGTGAATGTGACCTCACTCTTTGATCAATCACCAAAGGTCACTTAGTCAGTAGATGAGGGAGTGAATCCTCTTGTTCTTAACAAATTAATTGAATAACTACTCGCTCCGCCATACTACTCGTGAATAGCGTAATTGCAAGGGGAAAGGGAACCAGAATATGCAGCAGCTGGCATGCATTGTGGTACTTTCCAGTGTGAGCTCGTCTCTCCCTGTGATATCCACCATCTGCTGTCTGCAAAACAAGTCATTTATATACTGTCACTTCCAGGGGCGCCTTTATTTATCAAGTGACCACTATGCAAATCACCTGCAGAAGATTTGGCTGATCTAATTACCAAACCATATTGTGAAAGAGTTGGTTTTCATCATTTTGAGGACAATTTTAGATGATGCCTTGTTTATTTTGCATCAGATTGAGCTGGTTTTAAGCTGTCTTCCACCCTGGCTGTTGTTACCCTGTGAGATGACAGTACTGTTAGTTAGTTGCACATTAGGAAGCCTGCTACTCAGGCTCCCTAATTGCACCCAGTTGATGTATTCTCTGTTGTGACATGTATTGTGAATATATTTTGTGAAGGAGAAAGAAATTGGTTCAGCTAATTGCAACTGATGTAATGTTGATATGATGAGCACTAATTAAGACGAGCCTTCATACCCACAGTTCGGTTTTTCATTCCAGGTGGACTTTTTTGTATATTAAAACTCCCAGTAATCTCATGAACATGGTTTTTGGAAAAGTCGTCATGTTCATGCATTAAAATATATTTATTTTGTTTTATTGTATTGCAAAGTTGCAAATATGATTTTGTTCCAAGTAGAAGCCATGTAATTTGATTAAAAATCATCAATATTCTGCACAGTCTGAGAATGTTAAGAACATTTGGCAGGTGACTACCTGCTTCTGTTCCACTTCTGCCTTAATGAGTCGGTGAGGTGTGGCATGGAAGTGTGCCCAGTGAATGTCTTGCTTTTTTCTAAAATGTGGCGATTGACTTCGGGGTATTGATTCATTCTGGGCCTGACAGGTGAAGCTGCAGATCTGGCATTAGTCACAACAATTAAGGCATTTGAAATGTCAAGAAATTAGAGGTCATGAGAGATAATTTCCGCCTGGGCCTCTGGTTGAGGGCACGGTGACAGCTCTACTGGGCACACTGCCGGAACAGCAGTCCTTCACCGTGATGCTTCTCGTGACAGCGCTCTCTTACTGAAAAACATGACAGCAACCCCTGGATTCAGACCCCACTGTGTCACTCAGAAGTAAACAGACAAATTATTCATCAGTAGGACTCTATTCCTCCTCATGTCACTGCCCCTCCTGCCCCCTCTGATTCAACAGAGACAACAAAGTGTGCTATAGCTAGCAAATGTGGGGCTTTGAAGTAGCTGACATACTTTAGAGTGATTTCACTGTGATATTCTAATTATGATGGAATACATGTTTAAATGCTTGACCTTAATCTGTATTAATCAGCGATCATATAGGATTTAATGTGCATTATCAGTGATCATAGCTGCATTCGAAACAAACACATACTGGTGGACATAATGTTTGAGACATTTCTGCTCAGCTCCCAAGCTGTCACTCAAGAAACACCCCCAAGGCAATTCTTTATTTGTACTTAGGGATTGCAGATAAGCTTATCTTAAACAAATTTCCACAGGCATGTAAAGAATGGGCAGTGATGTTGTCACATGGGAAAATAACTCAGTTACACAGATTTTACAAATTCTAAATGGTACCTTCACATATATTTACATGGGTTTGTATGGTTTTGATGGGTTTTTGCAACCTGTTTAAATTTCTACTTAAAAGCAATTCGCCATCTGTAATCTATGGGATCTACCAAAAGGTGAAAGGTGCCGCAGCTTCATGTTTGCAGTTGCCACTGTGCATCTCAGGTGTCGTGACTCAGCACACGGTGCTTAGTGGGGCAATGCAAGGCCATGTCTGCAGTCTGTGTGACAGAGCTGTTGTGTTGCTGCATTGCATGAGTGCACTGGAGGATCCTCCATAGAGACTGCCACCAGTTTGGGGAGCATACAGTAGAGACGCAGGGAGCTGGAGACACTCACCTCTGAAGCCTTTTGCTCATAACACAATTAGATGCAAACAAAGTCAGACAGACAAATACACATGGTGAGTTATAACGGATGTTTGGTGCTCATCCAAGCAAGGTGGGTTTTTGCTGGGAGGGAAGATCATCCAGATGGCTTTGGCAATAAGTGTCACTTATCAGCCAAAAATCAAAGCCTGAAGTGACTTATACTAATGAACTACCTGTTAAGTGCTCTCCATCTCAGATCGAGATAAGTTTCTGACATACATCACTGAAGATTAGTATTTAAATAGCTGAGAGCTATTGATGTGTTTTGATCATATAGTGGAAGAACATGTTCTTGGGTTAACCTTCAACAAGTCAAACCCCCCCTGCCCCCCTGCCCCCATAACACAAAAACACATACAGAGACAAACTCTCCTGTTTGCACTTGGAAACTTTTGGTGTTCAGGGTTTTCTGAGGCTACCAAAATGGGGCTTTGCTGCACCCAGTTTCCCCAATAATAGAATCATCATAAAAAATATGTTGATGTTTTCCACATGGCCTTCTTAGCCTTTCTGATCTTTGTATCAAATGTCTCTACTTGAACAGACACGGTGACCCTAACCCCAAACCTAACCTTAAATAGCCATAATGTCAGTTGCTTATTACTTGACAGACTGCATTGTAAAGAAACCCCGACTAACACTTAATGATTGCCAAATGTGCTCCCCAACTCACGTGAAACTTTCACTACTAAGCGACAGAGCTGTGCAGACAGCGCCTTTTTTTTTTTTTTTTTTTTGGTGCTGTGGAAGATAGGAAGTGATCGGGGGTGTTGGGGGCGACCGTGTGGCTTGCAGGTGGCCTGTCCTAATTCAGTATCACCTCCAAACTTCCCATGCCACTTCTCCCACTGTGGCATGTGTTACCCAATGGGTCTTTTTGATAGTGAGTGGTGTGTACAGGCGGAGGAAAATGAGGGCTAGCTGCCCAGGCAGTCAGAAGGGCGGGCGAAAGGCTGAGCGATGTATGTTCCATTGTGCACAGTGGCATTGACGGACGTCTACAAGCTCCCCTCTGATGGTGGAAGTGGCTCCAGTCACATCAATCACTCCCACCGTGGAGTGCCCCACTTTCAGTCAAGCTCAGCAGCTCTTACTATTTGTTTTTTGCTCCCTCTAACTGCAGGCAAATTAGATCTAGTGTCTATTTAAATGGATTTTCTTTTTTAAATCTACTCTTTTAATGGCTGTTTTTAGGTAGTTTTCTAACATCACATGCATTTAGACTTGTATTTTATACCCCACGAATCATCTTTCATCAAAGTACCTTTAACCAAATTGCCCTGACCTGCTTGTGTAATTTTGTGGCTCTGTTTAATACATGTTAATGTGCATACACATGCTTTTACCCTTTTGTTTCAAGCACAATAACATCTAAAAGCACACCGGCTTGCTGCGGTCCTAGCTGGATGTCACTCCAGGTTAACGTTTGTGCAGTTGGGGCCCCTGCTCCTGGAAATGGGAATGGTTAACTGAAGCATGTTAATAGGAAAAGGCTTGTCTCTTCCATACTAACACTTGGATGACTCTGCAGGGTGAGGGGGGAAGGGGGAGCACCCAGGCGGATTGGGAGTGCACCCCTTTCCCTTTACCTCCCCCCTTCCTCAGAGGCACGGCTGAGTTAGGATTTGCTTGCATTGTCAAGTAACGCATTGACCCATCACTTTGATGCATATTGATTGTGACAGCCGCTCTCTCTCTCTCCTTCTCCTCTCTCTCTCTCTCCCGCAGGCCACAGAGGCGCAGATCCAGAGCTTTGGACAGACGCCATCTCAGTTGCTTATTGAGCCACATCCTCCACGCAGCTCCGCCATGCACCTGGTGAGAACAGCGAGCATGCTGGGAAAATTCCCTGCACCTCTGGTGGTGCTGGTGTGCATGAGGAAGGATGTGTGGACCTGTCCAAGCCCGGATGGTGTGTGTTAGCGTGAATGTGTTTGTAGGTACAGTAGACAGAAGATTGACAAGGAAGTCCTCAAATTCTCACTTCCAAAAGTTTCTTTGAATCTGATCTTTTATAACAGAAGATACATTTTTCAGAAGTCCTACATCATGTAGGTCACAGACCCTCAGTATAGCAAACAATCTTTTAGTTCCAGTGGTCTGCACTGTTCTGGAGCTGGTACTGCCTACTAGGAGTGTGGTTAAAATGGAATAGTGCTCTCTACTGGCCTAGTAGTGCCTTTCTTTATATTGGAAGCACCTCTTCCCTGTCCAATCCATGTAACAACCAGCCTTGTCCTCATTATCCTCACATGGCTCTCTGTTTCTCTCTCCCTACAAGAAACTTAAGACCTTTTAGGTCCGTTTTCTACTTTGGCAAATGTTGAGAATATTTTCATCACTTCTCTCCAGTTCTTTAAATGGCTTCCTGTATCAAGGATGAGACCTAAAACTGTTTCAGATCTTACAGTATTGCTAGTATCACTATGTCTGCCATTGCTTTTACTTCTGCTACACATGCAGAAGTCAGCATAGTAGGAAAAGGTAGGAAAAGCACATTGCAAACGTTTTTAAAAAGCCAGTTGCTTTTAGTGCTTTCCTTATGGGCCATTTTCTGATGTATGTACATGTATGCACCATCTCATACGTGCAGTCAATACCATCCCAGTTTCCCATGTCTACCTGTGTCTTAGTCCCTGCTTCCCATAGGGGACAGTGCATGAAACTCTCCTTTGTGTCTAAACCTAGTTTTTCCTCCAACCTCCATACTAATTGCCTCTTGCATTCTTTTTCTTTCATCTTTTCATATCTCTTCTTTTTCATTTTTTCCATCGCCTCCCATCCTGCTCCTCTTCCTCCTTCTCCTCCTCCTCTCCCAACATTGTACTACTCCATCCTTTTCTACACTTTGTCTTTTCTCTCTTCTACTCAATAGTGTTTCCTTCCACAGAGTCCCCTAATGTTCAAGGACCAGATGCAGCAGGATGTCATTATGGTGTTGAAGTTTCCCTCCAATTCACCCGTAACCCACGTGGCTGCCAACACTCTGCCCCATCTTACAATACCTGCTGTGGTCACTGTCACCTGCAGCCGCCTATTTGCAGTCAACCGATGGCACAACACCGTCGGTGAGTGGAGCTCAGCTCACATGCACAAAAGTGTGGCACACCACATGCCATACCTACCACAGCAGTGGCCCTGTAAAATCACTTCATCACCATCGCACACACACACACACCAAAAAAACTACCAACTGCTCATAATAGAGCTGCAGCCAGCTGGCTATGGGAGAGGCTAGCACCTCCCAGGTAAGCTGACCGTGAGTGTTTCCACATGTTACTTCTCAGACATGTGTGAACAACATTACCCACGGAGCCAAACCCTGAGAATCGGCCTCACCTCAGGGTCAGAGGGCCAAAGCAATGGTTACTAGAAAATTAGGCCACAACTGCACCACATTCTCCTCACACATCCCCATCTGTCACTGTAGAAACACACAGACCTCCGGACCAAAGAGCCTGCTCTATGTGGCGGCTCTGGCTGCACCCACACTAATGAACACAGCTGCAGCACCCTTGCCATCCTGTTGGAGAGGAGGGAAATGTGGTTTGGCTTTTCAGAATAATTACGATAACAAGACCTCCATATTTTCAGGCATGTAGCTGCTTCAAAACTGGCTCCAGATATGTTCACATGGATGAAATATCTCCATTCAATTTGACACTCTGGGGGGGAAAAAAAGCAGAGTAAGACAGATGGACCTCCAATGCTTCCATCTCCTGGAAGATATCATGAATTAACTTGGCTCTAAAAGTGGAACAGGTGTGCGCGTGTGTGCAGATATGTCCATTGGTCAGAAATAGGCTCACATATCTGTCTGGATTCAGGTCTCCGAGGAGCACCCGGCTACTCCCTGGAACAGGCACATCACTTACCCATAGAGATGGATTCTCTGGTTGGTGAGTGAGCTTGAATGGAAAAAAAACAGCATTAAACAAAAATATCTAATGGAGTTTTAGATCTGTATAAAATGGCACAGTCCTTAATTTATAGCTTTGCTTGGGAAATTGCTTGGGACATGTGTTATTTCTTTCTTTCTTTTTTTTCCCACAGCCAACAATACTGGAAGCAACAAGCGTCAGATCACAGACCTAGTGGACCAAAGCATCCAAATCACCACACACTGTTTTGTCGTGACAGCTGACAACCGCTACATCCTGGTGTGTGGCTTCTGGGACAAGAGCTTCCGTGTGTACTCCTCTGAGACAGGTAGGTTAGAGTGTAAACTCTATTTCCTACAGAGGTGTGCACTGATGTGTGGAGGACAGTGCTATGACGGTAATGATACAGTATTGTTGCTCCTCTCTCCTGACAAGCCTTGTAGAAAATGGGTGAAAATAATAAATAATAATGGACTGAAATAAGAAAAAAAAAGTTATTTTAAATTTTTTTTCTCCTTATTCTTATGTTTCAGTCGGCTTAGGTAACATTAATTTGTGTTGGTATGTGTGTATATATAAAAAGGATTAGCATTGCACCTTACAATGCAAGCACAGACTGTATGTAAAAGATAGGTCTGAAAAGTGAAGCTAGAGCAGAATTGCATTAAACTTGATTTTGTTCCTTTGGTTGTGAAAATAACTATTAAAGGCTCTGCAAAAGTTCTCCCTCTTCTCTCTTCACTTATGACCTTATTAAACACTTTCCTATTAAATTATGGCCCAGTCACTAATTTAATTTATTACTGCATGTTTATCATATTGTAACTTGTTATCCTATTTTGAGTAAAATCATGGTATGTACTGGAGAGTAGCTACCTTGTGACTGACAGGTTGCTACTGGATATGCATGCCATTTGTCTCAGATCCATCATTTGCCTCCCAAATCCAGTTTAAAAATGAAAAACAAGATAGCGATGTCTGAAATGCTATGGCTTCAAAATCGTGAGTCAAACAAAACAAACAAATCAGTGGTGTCATGGTGGCCACTTCCATATTTATATATGCTATATAATTACAGGAGTTTGACACACTCTCTTTCTCTTTAGAAACACTGGGTAGCTTAAATAATCCATTTAAAAATGCTAAGGACGTTATCTTTTAAACGGGGTCATAAGCAAAAGTTTTATTTTGAAAAGCTGGTTAACCACTAGATTAACTTTTACAAGTATTTATTCACTAATTAATAAATTAACTCTCTTTACTGAAGTGACAGCATTCACAGTACCAGTTGTAGCAGTCTTTACATTTCTGGACTTTGTCAACACCGAACTCATGTACAGCGTGTATCCACTTTAGGTAAGCTGACCCAGATAGTTTTTGGCCACTGGGACGTGGTGACATGTCTGGCCCGATCAGAGTCCTACATTGGAGGAGACTGCTACATCGTCTCTGGGTCCCGTGATGCTACGTTGCTACTATGGTACTGGAGTGGGCGGCACCATATTATCGGCGACAACCCCAATAACAGTGAGTAACCGTATCCAAGTGCCACGCACTCGCATGCATAACAAAAGAGGAGAAGAACTGCCCTCTGGACATGTTTATAGTTAATTATGCCATTTCTTGGTTGTGAAATGAAAGTCTGTAAAGGTAAACAAGTCTAGTATTTTTGTTTGTTTGTTGGTTGTTGTTTTTTTTTATTTTAATAAACTGGTGAAAAATATTTCTATTCTATAATTAGATTCTACAATCAAATCCAGAGGAGTGACGGGGGACGATCATTTATCTGCACCGAAGCTGTGATACATTAGTGTGATTCATTACATTGAGATGTGCTGCTTTCAAGTAGAGGACTCCAGATGTCTTGGCATTCATAATAGTAGACCCCAGTGTGTGATTTCTGCTGCTCAGTTCATTTAGTTTCTCATTCGCACTGATTGTCTTGTGTTTCAAACAATTAATCACAAAAGGAACTGTTACAGTACCATGCAGCAAGCAGAACCATATATGGTGTGGAATGGGGAAAAAACTGAAAATAAAGGGGGGGAAAAAACTGTTTTTATTTTATTTTTGGATAACAATGCCGTGTGTGTGCCCTAAAAGATCTCGTGTTTCCAGTCGTCTCAGATTCTAGGAGCTCTGAATTAGTCGTGAGTGTCCTTTAATTAACTTCACTGAAGCTCCGACAGTTAATTAAGAATTTCAGCTTGGATGCCTCCAATTAGCAAGGGGCAATAGCACTTGTGTTACTGCAGCAGGAAAACAGTATTCCCCTGATATTCACACTACTTGTGCTTACAATGCACCTTTAATGGACAGGAGATAAAAGGAAGCTATGTAGCTGAAGCACAGGGAGCGGAAAACAATTAGGATGCAGCTGAGAACTTTTAAACTTTATTCTTATATAAATCTTTGACCCACTAATGATCATATTCAAATACAGATGAAAGGCATTAGTCTTGACAAATTAACTACTACCATCTTTTCATACCTTTACAATTAAAGGCCCCAAATTAATGCCGTAAAGCAAAACAGCAGTCCTTTGTATCCTTATTGACTGTCTCAATGAGCGATCTTTTCCAAGAATATCATTCTAGTGATTTCATGCCTATTATATTTTCTGTAATGCTAGTAAAAGGTTCTGTGAATATGTAGCAGCAGCTTGCCGGATCATTACTCTATCATCTCGCAGATGTGGCGTTCGCGAGGAAATTGATTTCACCCATGCCTCAAAAGCCTGCATGCAACTTCTATGTCTAATAATTAAAATAACTTCCAGCTCAATCATGGCCATGCTCCTCAGACTCAGCCCATCACGCTGGTTGCAAGGAGATATTTGCACCAAGTAATTGTTGTGGCTGAATCTAGCTTGTCCCAAGGGTTCAGGCAGGGTGGGGGGGTTAGTTGGTACAGGGTGATTGAATCTTTTGTCGGGTAGGTGAGCTCCTTTTTCCCCCGGAGGCTTTTGCTGACATTTGTCCTATTCAGCCCCCCTCAGCAGCAGGTACTGGGACTGACAGCACTGCTCAGGTCCCGGTCTCTAAGGGACCGTGTTGCATCGATCACAGTCCGGCTCACTGACTGGACTGCTGCGGCGGCTATAGAAGCAATATGCCGAGGTGGTGGTGGTGAGGTTGAAAGTGTGTCAACATCATCTATCAGGATGGTGCTGTCATCCAGTGAATAGGGAAAGTTTGACGGAATTGGCTGAACTTTTAGTTACATGTGGACACCAACAGTCTCAGTTGTTAGTTTGACATAAGTTTGGCATGAGCAGCTGGGGAAAAGGTGATGACTACAGTAAAGGCCCAAACAGAAGACTTGTTAGCTATCACAAACGTGTAAATATAAATTCTATATAAAAATATCCTTTAAGCAAAAGAAATACAGAATATTAAGCTTTGTTTTTTAAAGCAACTAGAGATTCTCAGTTGTGTTTTGTCATTTACTTTAAGTAGAATTTAATGATTAATTAAAGAGATTTAACATTCTACGCATGATATAATTTAATTAAAAGTTCATTCCCTTCTTCAGCACTATTTAGGGAAAGGTTTAGTGGTGGTTTTTTTTTTTTTTTTTGGTGATCAGAGCAATTCAGAAAGACTCCCGCTTTCATCGTTCTGACACTATTCGAGGTCGGCTCCAGGTGCCACGAAACACCCCTCACTAACCTCTCCCCCGGCCATCATCAATCATGTGACACACAGGATCAAATCAAGTGCCTCCCCTGCCATCCCTGGGCATCCCTTCATTTACATAACAATTCACATGGACCTCCCTGCAAGCAGATGTATGTCACAATCACAGCGATTGTGTTTATATGATTTCATTGTCTTATAAATGTGCTCGGTGACAGCGCAAAAATACTATGTACTGGCCGGTAAATTACCTGCAGCATGCTATTCACAGGATTTTTGCAGTCACACATCAGATTTAAAAACAATTAGCCAAGTCATTTGTTTTGTGACATTGTGTGCCTTTTTGTCCTTTAGGTGACTACCCAGCACCCCGAGCAGTTCTCACGGGTCACGACCAGGAGGTTGTGTGTGTATCAGTTTGTGCAGAGCTGGGCCTCGTCATCAGTGGAGCTAAAGGTCAGTGCGCTTCTTTGTTCTTCCGTGTCACATTGACTGGACAAAAAAAGGTGACATCAGGTACACCAATAAACTGGAACAACGGTGCTCGTGCATTAGATGACCATTTGATTAGTGACCACCTCCAAACCAATGTTTATCCAGATGACAGATATGCAGTCGCTTCACAGAAATGGACTATTTTTATAGATTCTTTACATAAGCACAGGTTGATCACATGTGCGTTCTGGTTTGGTAGAGGGTCCGTGTCTGGTCCATACCATCACAGGGGACCTTTTGCGGGCTTTGGAGGGACCAGAACACTATCTGTGCCCACGGCTCATCTCGGTTTCCAGCGAGGGCCACTGTATCATCTACTATGAGAGGGGACGCTTCTGCAACTTCAGCATTAATGGAAAACTGCTGGCACAAATGGAAGTCAATGATTCCACCAGGGTATGCCAACTTAAAAAAAACATCAGTATACTCCAGGAAATATGCATTTTTTTTCATCTGCAGTTTTAAAATGTTTGGAGATATTTAAATCTCAAGTACATAACATTTTATTCAAATACTGAGTCATTTTTTTATGCATACTGAGCAAGTTAACCTTTGATTGGATGATAGTAATGTTGTACAGTATGTTGCATCATGTCATGTATTTTCAGTATGCTATATATTTCTCATTCTGGAGCAAGAAAGGTGAGTAAATGTTGGGTTGGAAGTTTCACGTGTAACTGGCCTCTATCCCTCCTGTAGGCAATTCTCCTGAGCAGCGATGGCCACAACCTGGTGACAGGTGGAGACAACGGTGTGGTGGAGGTGTGGCAGGCTTGTGACTTCAAACAGCTCTATATCTATCCAGGCTGTGATGCAGGCATCCGAGCCATGGACCTATCACACGATCAAAGGTCAGGGCAAGCAGTTGTATGCTGGTGATGGTATATTAGGCCCATGAGATTAAGAGCTTAATGAGGTAAACAAAAGTATATTTATAATCATTTAATGGGGCGGTTGTGGCACAGGAGGTAAAGCAGGTAGCTTGTTGGAAGGTCAGTGGTTTAATTCTTTGCTCCAGCCGGTTGAGAACTCTACATTTCTAACAGTTCATCCACATGCCATAGAGACAAAAATTACAGGGGTGCAAATGCATATATTTCAGACACTGGCCAGCACACATACATGAAGGCAGAAATCTAAAGGCAGGTCAGCCCCTTGTTTGTCCTGAAAGTTATTTCTCCACAAGATTTGTCAGGAGTCATATAATGAGTGTCTGGACTCACAGACGGCAGTGTCCGCTTTGGGGCTAAAAGCCTGACGTCATCATGTGACCCTGGCAGTCAAGAGAGGTTAGAGAGCCTGAACATTCAAGCTTCACTTCACAGCCACAGGCCAAATATCCCTCAGTATTTACAGGCCTATCCAAAAACAGAGACCTCGGGCCAAATGCATAAAACTTGATTACAAGTGTGCGTAATCAACAAGGCATAAATGTGCAACATTTTCATCAGATCACTATTTTTTTTAAGTTCATGTCTCACTTTTCATTTCACCAAATCAGGCTCAATTTGCTTTGAAAAACACACATGCACATATGCCCTTCAACTTTGTGAGCACATATATATCCAAACATTAGTTCTTAAATCTGCACCATCAAAGGTGCTTAAATAACCCTTTAAGACAAGCAGTGGCTAGTTGGAGGAAACTGAATTATTTTAATTTATTTTTTTACATTAAACAAGTATTAAACCACCACTTAAATCACTTAAATATTTGAAGAACCCCTCGATTCAGCTGCAGTGTCTTTTCTCAATAAGTTGACATTAGGTAATCTAAGTGAGCTGGGCTCCTTGACTCCCTTTACAGAAGGACATTCTAAAACTCTGTTCATTGTGCTGGAGCATTTTAGCCCTCGGGGTGTAGCAATATAAGACGACCCTGTGAAATCAGCTGCTTTTCCTACATACCAGCCAGATGTGGACACTGGGGGCATAGGGCACTTACAGAAAGACAGTGGGACTCAGTGGTCCACTTGAGTTGTCAGAGGAACTCAGTAATTTACTGTCACAGCCCCTCATGACCTCCTGCACCGGTTTCATTCACTCACTGTGGGGATTTTAACAAATCATTCAGATTCATGGCAGTACGCTTAAACAGTGAACATATTTTAACGCATGTTGGTTTCTCGCTCTCATTCACACACCTTTAGAATAGCATTAAGTTATAGAAAGAATATTTACATTTTCCAGTAGTTTTCTAACATTGGAATATTATATCTGGTATTTATTCCTTGTGTTTTTGCCTTTTAGGACTTTGATCACCGGCATGGCCTCTGGCAGCATTGTGGCATTTAACATAGATTTCAACCGCTGGCACTACGAGCATCAGAACAGGTACTGACGAGAGGTGGATACGTGCAGCAGGAGGCTAGTGTGGAGAATTAAGAGGGAAACCTATCAACCAGTGACCGAGTTGTGCTGCAGAGAATCAAAGATGCTGGGGGCATCAGCACGATAAAGGACTGTGTGTTCTTGCATGTGTTCATCTGGCCTCTGAGGTGAACACATGTCTGCTGCTAAACAATCTGGAGTCAGTTTGTTGGTTTTCTCCTGAGCTCCAGCTGAAGTATTTACCCAAATGAGTCGAGCAGGTCTGCTGTTCTGGATAAGAGGAGACTGAAATCAACTCTAATTAACAAAATTACACAGTTAAGTTATTAAAACATACTTAATGTTCCTGTTTCAACTGTGAAAATGCGAAACAAAATGAGGAACATTTATACAACATTTGTATGGCAGATACTTGGAACATTTTTCTAAGAAAAAAAAATGCTCAACCTGTAAAAAGGACAGTCTAAAGTGTTTCTTCCTTATAAAGACTTGCAACGATCTAAATGCTGTTAGACTACCCACCATGTTCCATTAAGCCATGTATAAATGTTGCAAAGGTTTTCATTGCTCTTCAGATATTAGTTGGTTAGTTCCATGTATACGACCCTTCTTTGCTTATCGTTAACAGTGGTCAAGTGTATGTGTATGTGAAAAGACAATGTTTACTGTTAATTTGTTGTGTTTGAATGTCTATATGGAAATTCAGTGTGTCCTTTGTGAAAAGCGTTTATGACCATGTCATAAATATGGATATTTCCAAATTTATTTTAAATCGGGGACTATATTGTTTATTAATGGAAAATATGAAAAGATTGTATACCGATTCCAGTTTGTCATGTGGAACATGCATTTATTTTTAGACATCGTTTCTTCCAAAAAACATCGAATGATTAAAATATCAGATTTGTTGGATTGTCTAATGATTGTCAACGTGTTTATGGTAAAGCTGAAAGTGCCATTTTTAAAGACATTCTACAGTTTCTGGCACTGCAAACATTTATACTGTTCTTTATGTATATCAGATTTTTTTTAAGTTATTCTTCTTTTGCAATTTTCTGTCCTCCATAACTCCATGCTCTGAAAGCAATATTATGACATGTTCAACAAATAGGTCAATGAGAGGTATTCAGCAGTGTAACAAAATGACATATTAATGAAGAGGACAGCAGTATAAATATGAGTATGGTCTATTTTTGGTGATATGAAAGCTATTGAGTCTTGATTTAAATGAAGCAAGGAGAAGTTGATTTCCATGAGCTGTCAATTTAAATGAACAAAAATATGCAAACTGATGGAGTTAGCGGTTAATTTTTTTTTTTTTTTTTAAACCGGTGCTACAAGACATAAACCTACCTACCCAAAGCTGAATATTTTGCATGTTATAAAATCCTGAAGGCACTGGTTTTTCTTTCCTGTGAAAATCGTGTCATTATTGTGAATAAAAATGTCATATCATTAACAATATATCCGAATGAAGCAGTTAATTTTTATTGCAATCAGTACACAGTAAAAGGATTCTGCAAATGTTCCAGGAGGATGTGTCTGGAGCTGAAATAATTAGGTCAAAACTGGCAACTGTATGCTGAATTTCTATTGTTTTTATTAAAATTGATTGCATACACTGTAGTCACCTTAAGAGTAATTCTTGAGATTTTACTCATGTGATTACTCTATAATAAGGTGTTATAGCAGTAGTGCAGTACATGTTATAAGTAGCTGGAGATTGAATTTATGTGGTGTTTGGTCATACTGCCATCTGGTGTTTCAAAAAGTCACTGCCTCACAAATTAAATCCATTTTATTCTCAGGTTTGGTTTCTGTGCAGAGTACATTGTTAGAAGTTTGCTTTTTAACCACAGCAATATTTTTTCCCTTTTTATTTTTGTTCTCATTCAGATTGTTGTACAGCATCCTTACATTTATGGAATATGGGTAAACAACACTATTCTTTTATACCCCATCTCCCCCAAAATAACAGCACTCCCCGTTTTGTCACACCGTATGTAAACATTACATACGCTTTTGGTGAAGATTCAGCACATTCCCCAAAACTCACACTTTGCTTTTCTTGTGCTTTTTGGGTTTGATCCCTTCAATCGAAAAACAAAAGCCCTTTTTACAACAAAGTCAGTTTAACAGCAGTAACTTCACACGACTAAGTATATACAAATCTTAGCTGTGTATGACTACAGTCTGCCTTTACCAAAGTTCATTCATCTAGGCAACACGTATAATGGTAAAAGGAATGGTTTTATATCTGACAAGCACATGTTAAACAGTAGAAGACCAGAACAACTGATTTGGGATGCATATCAGCACACATGCAGATTACAGTTTATGAAAAAGGAAAGAGGACAGTCATAATAATGAATATTTTGTCCCCTGTGAACCAATGCTTGGAGCAATTAGACAAAGCACAGAAAATCTAGTGACCTAAAATTGCTCAGTCATATTTGATGTGATCACTGAAAGAAACATTCAACAAATTAAATGATGTAATGGAGAGAAATATTAAAATTGCAGATTTTACTGGAAGCACTGTTGTATTACTATTATTTAACTTGGTTCTTATTTCAGTGTGTGAAAATCAACCATGTTGCACCAGTTACCCTCATGTGATAGGGAAGAGTTTGACATTCCAATAATCCCAGCAGCACATTCTCAAATATGCAAGCATTACAAAGGACACACAGCATTTGATAGGTATACTGCCCAAGAGCACAGTATACCCAATTGCACTTAAATCTATATGTGTCAAGGCAAGGCCTTAAAATATGCACCTATTACCAACTACAGCATTGACATTCATATGCACCACAAGTGAACTGCAATCACTCTCACAGATGTGTAACAGAACTATTTAAGTAATCACCCTCGAGCACACAGGTAAGCTAAACCATCAGTTAAATATCAGTGGCCCATCTTCTCTTTGAGGAACTACTATGTGGCAAGACAAGAATTGTCGTCATTCTGTTAGGTCCAGGAAATACTTATTTGGCAGCATGTCTGAAGTCCTTTCAAATAACGTGTCAATGGTTTATACACCACAAAGTCAAGTGCTACAGCACGCTAACTGTTTGCCTTACAGTACAACAGAAGGTTGGCCGATACCGTTAATATTAACAAGCTGAAATCAGATATGTACCGATCATTTACTGAATGTAATTTAATATTTAAAGGCTAAGGTTTCGGTTTCAAAAAGCTTTACTTCCTGTAGGATACAATATTAACCAGCAGAGGGCTCCAAAGTACTACAATGAACCAGTCCTTGCCGCTTGATAGGGCCTAAACAGCTTGTTGGCTTTTTGGAGGGGAAGGGGAAACAACATGCATCTCGTGATTTTCTGTAATTTATAGAATTATCACAGAAGCCTACACAAAATAAAAGCTTTAAAAAAAAAAAAATCAGCATTCAATGTTAGTGGATGTCTTTGTTGGAAAATTCTTAAGAGAGTTGTTCAGGCTCAACAATGCAGATTTGCAGCTTACATTTAGGGGAAATAGAAAAATACTGAAACCTGACTACTGATGTTTGTTTTCATAGCTCTGAAGTCCAAGAGCCAGCTAAAGTCTGTGCAGAGGAGAGCCCAACCTCTGGAAGTTAGCCAATTAGGACAGAGTGAGCTCATCCTTGAAGAGATGTTAGCAAATACAGCCTGTTACAAATCGAGGTTTTAATGGGTGAACTGAGAGCCTGCATTATTAGAATATTTTGAACTTTAAATGATACAAAGATGTGCCATTTGAACTTGGGCATAAAAATATAAACCTCCAGATCCAGACTAGACTTCTCTCTTAAATGCATTCAAGAATTGAAATAAAGGTAACATGACATTTTGGGGGTCGGGGGGTAAAACAGGTAAGGGTAATTATTCAGTCTGTGAAAGCTCAAGTCAACAGACTAGACCCATCAAACCCTCTGCCTCTTTTTTCACAGAGGAATGGATGGCACTGTCACTCCAGGAAGGCTTTTAGAATGGAGAAGTGGGTGAACGGACAGTGTCAGCCGAACTTGGAGAATAGTCTTCGGACTCTGAAGTGACCTCAGCAGGGGAAAGGCCACGGTTTGCGCTGTGGGAGGGGCTGGCACGGATACCATGAGGGAGGTGGGCCTTTACATCCTGGTGGCGTCTTCGTCGGAAAACTTGCTTCTCTTTATCAAGTGGCGTGGTCTGAGAGAGGGTGACACAGCAGCAATTGTTAGCGTATCTAGAGAGCCAGATTAATGAGGATTGGCATCCACTCACTGAGGCATGAGGTACATTTTAGATGAGCCAGTGTCATCATGCACTTGTATGTGAAAAGCTGCATTTCCCTTGCAAGTTTTTCCTCTATGTGAAAAAAAATGACTTCATCTTCTCTAAGGCAAGAAGAGGCAATAAGATCCACCACTTTATGTTGCCAACACTTCTAGAAAGAAAAAAAATGTTTTTATCTTGGAAAATAAAAATGAAGTAGCACAGTTTATAAAAACAACAACAACAAAAAAAAAAAAAACTCTCAAACAACCTTTTTAAATGCAAAATAAGTCGATGGCAAGGAAAACTGTGCAGCTACCTGCTACAGCCCAAATGAGATGATGTAAGGTGATAAAGTGAAGGATATGATGAGGCATGAAAAGGGATCCACTGATGGGCAATATGTCAAACCCTTGGGAGATGGGAAATGGAGACTGCCAGCACTTTGCCATGAAAGCACTCACTTTATTTAAGCACTATGCTGTGTCATACCTTATCCAGTACAAAGGATGCTGGTAGCGGTCCAAAGACCCTGACTTCTTGATGGTTAAGTCCTGGTCCAGCTGAGCAGAGAGAGATGAGCGCAACTCAGAGGATCACTATGAACTCAAAGCATCACTTACCGGATTAGGAACACATCTCTACACTCCTGTTATTATTATTATTGATAAGATACTCGCAGATAGAAGTCATGTCACTAAACTGAAAATGGTTTCAAAATAAAAGACTGTATACAGGAAATGTAGAGCAATGCAGATCCTCCTTAATAACAATGCTCACTTCGAAAACAAGTTATTTATCTTTCAAATCCAGCTTGTATTTGCAAATATTTCAAATTAAAATATCATCTCCTAAAACCTCGTAATGGTCAACTATGTTACTTCTAAGCTTTTCTAACAAGAGTGCTGACAGTCCAGCTAAAAGTAGGATGAGAGGGCAGAGCAAACAAAGGAAAATCTAGCAGTAAGATGCAGATGGATGAAGTGATGACTGACAGAAAAAAGCAGGGAGGTTGCAGATTTAAAAACATCAGAGGACAATCGTTTACCTGTTTTACAAAAGCAGCAATTTTAGTTCCAACTTAAAATGACATCCAAGGCATAAAAATAAAAAGCTTCTGCATGTGTGAGTTGTATGAGGCACATTATGGCTCAAAGCTGAAAAGTCCTTCATTGCCAAAGCATGCTAATAAGCAGAAAGCCCAAATGTAATCTACCGTTGCACACCGACATGCAGTGTCAGTGTGGAGAGTGCAGAGCAGTGCTTACTGTGATCACGGACACTCCAGCTGTAGTGCTGTTGACCTTCACTCTGGTGTTAAAGTGCTTCCTGATCTTCCCAGCCACTGGCAGCTGGTGTTCTTTCTTTGACACACCATCATCCTGATAAATATAAAGAGCCATACTTCAGCAACTCTACTTTTCTCAACGTCACTGGTATCGATGCAGATTCTGGTGAAAGGACTGACGACACACTTACATTGACCCACGAGTGATCAAGGACTTGTACAGCTGTATATCTTTTATCCTCTGCTACCTGCAGCATCCCAGTGATCAGAGCCTAAACAGAGATTTGTTAGCCACAAAAATTCATAATAACATACTGAGGGTGTCTGGGGTGTTTCACATGGCTCGTGATCACAGCAGGACCACTTTCAGATACAAACCTTGGCTGAGTCTGACACATTGTCCCAGTGTGGTGCAGGAAATTCAAGCTGGCCCCTCAAAATCTGTTCAAAAAGCGCCTCCTGATCTTCACCACTCCTGTATACAGTTAAATTATAAAGCTAAGTTGCTCTATAGGCACTATTAGTCTACATGCGACACCTTAAAAATGTATGGAAATAATGTGTAACGCTTAAAGTAAACCTCCAAATACAGGAGCACATACCCACGGAAGGGAGGGAATCCACACAGCAGTATGTAAGTGATGACACCTGCTGCCCAAATGTCAACCTTTAGTCCATATCTATAATATGAATATGAACACAACACATAAAGGACACTTGACGCAGAAAAACAACACTCTTGCATCTTGATGCATGCTCAATCATCCAGGTAAGTAAATCTCCAAAAGTTGATTCTGTTCATCTGGACGTAGCGTTTTCAGTGGGAGAAACGTTTCATCACTCATCCAAGTGACTTCTTCAGTCTCAGCAGACTGCAGGTTTCCCCAATCTTATAAACAGTACATTTGCATAACTAGCACCACTGAAGGAACAATGGGCTGGGAGACCAGTTCCTTCATCATAATTATGCAAATTCTCATGACCATTGATCAACAACCACTGATCAAAGACCACTGATCAATGGCCATGAGTACCATTCACAGAGAGTTGGGGAATGGCTGCAATCACAGCATTGTAAGATGGTGAAAGATGTACCCTTAGGCCCCCTCCTCGATTCAGAGATGGTCTTTCCCTTTTCACATAAATGGCTTCCTTGACTCCGCGCTCAAACCAGCGTCCCTCCCTGTCCAGGATGTTTACATCCTCATCATTGAAATCGAGGAGGGGGTCTAAGGGTACATCTTTTGCCATCTTACAATGCTGCAATTGCAGCCATTCCCCAACTCCCTATGAATGGTACTAACTGAATGGTACTCACTGAAAACGCTACGTCCAGATGAACAGAATCAACTTTTGGAGAACACTCTTGCATTTTTTTTTTTATGGTCTTGATAATGGTGCTGCAGATGACTGGACTGGATAATGTAATTACTGATTTACCCCATTTCAGCAACAATCTCTGGTGCTACATAGGTGGGTGTGCCACACACAGTATAAAGGGGCCCGTTGACAACAGTAGCCAAGCCAAAGTCTCCTAACTTCAGAGATTTACTCCCATCATTGTGCTCATATACCTGGACAAGATACAGAAAAGGGACAGTGGGATATACTGGATGAAAAGGTCACCAATAGTCAATCTGATTAGTAAAACTTTGATTTCATTATTGAGCCATTTTTCTTTTTTTATTAGTGCAGTAATTTCAGGCAAAATTAACTACAAAAAAATTCCATTGACTGCAAACACGGATGGTCTGCACAGAAAACTGACTTTTGGTTTGATCGTGAAATGAATCTTATTCAACAAGCAGTAATACTAAAAAAGTGAATGTGTAGTTTTAAGACCAACAATAATTTTTGGTCTAGAGAAGAAATTTGAGTATATTTGATCATCGTTAAATTACCAAAGAACTGTGTAATTTAATTAACTTATTTACCTATGCACCATTTATTATTGGTAGTTTTAAATCCAAGCTCTTATGTATATATATGTTACAGATTCTGAGGAAAAAACAATGACACGGAAACGGGGCTAATAGGGAAATTGGATATTTTACAATGCAAAGCGATTCCCCACCCATACAGATGCTCTGTGCAGAGTCGTACTTACCAACAGATTTTCTGGTTTTATGTCCCTGTGGACAATATTGAGACTGTGCAGGTACTTGATAGCACTTGCCAGGTTGAACAGCATAGAACTGGCATCGCGCTCAGTGTATTTGTTAGAAGATGTAATGGCATCAAAGAGATCACCCCCCTGGAGAAAGAGTGTTTGAAATGTGAAAGAGGCCCAGTTGCTAAATTTATAACAGTCTGACGCAGATAAATGGTTGATAAAATTTTCTTTTTAACTGAAGTAAATTAATTCAACTATAAACCAGTCTATGACAGCAAAAAGAATGCATTACATATTAAATGTTTTTGATAACTTATTTGAATTTTATCTTGTGACATCGAAGGTTTCAATTTCTTCGTTTAAAAAATAAAAATAAAAAAATCAGTACCTTAACTAACTCCATTACAAGATAGAGCTCGTTTTGTGTGTCCATTTCCTCAATCAAAAGAACTATGTTGGGATGTTTCACACGCCGAAGGATTGATACTTCACTCTGTATCATGTGCTCCTGGGTGACAAAGAAAACAATCTGTACACTGTAGCCAGAATCCTTTACACACAATATATGAGATTTGTTTTGTAATTTTAGAGAAGTAATAGAAAACAGTTTTCAAAAGAGAACTCTAAACTAGGATCATTTGATGCTGTGATTTAAACAAAAAAGAAAACAAAACCAACCAGAACCAAATATTTTTGCTTCCAGCATTATAGCAACCCCTGCTCACCAATGACTTAAAAAAAATGACTCAGCAACAGTTGAACTTCAACTTTATGAACATTGGAAATTTGATGGTGTAAAAGCTGAATTCAGCAGGTGCAGAGCAGGCTCACCTTTCCCCTGCACTTATCTTTGCTGATGATCTTGAGCGCATACTCCCTTCCAGTGGATCTCTCCACACACTCTCGGACCACAGCAAAGTTTCCATCCCCTAAAGTCCTTCCCACTTTGTACCTCTCTGCTATGGAGGCAGGGATTGAAGAGTACTCATCCATTGGCTCAGCTGTGAAAAAAATAAAATGAAATAAAATACACTCTATAATAGGTAAAGCATTATATAGTAGTTTAAATGTTGTTTGCAAACTGTTTTTTGTTTGTTTGTTTAAAATTAGTTTATGTCTTGTGTCGTCTTGATGCATGCTCAATCATCCAGGTAAGTAAATCTCCAAAAGTTGATTCTGTTCATCTGGACGTAGCGTTTTGTGGGAGAAACGTTTCTCCAGATGAACAGAATCAACTTTTGGAGATTTGTCTTGTGTCCTTTCTGACCTTCGCTGCTCGGCCCATCGCCTTCATCCATTGAGCTGCATACTTTGGTAGACGCCAAGGAGAGTGAAGAACCACTGTGTTGAGATCCCTGAAAAAGAAGAGACAGCTATGGAGTGAGAATAAAAAGAAACAAATTTCAGAAGGGGAGCAAAGCTTATAAAAATGTGATTACAGCCAGATTACACAAAGCTTGTTTGTTCCACTCTGCTAGCCTTGAGCATGTAGATAGCAATGAACCAAGCATGGTGAAACCTTACAGAAATCATTGTACCAGCACAAAGACTACCAAGTGATTCTACACAGACAGAAAATGACATGCAAAAACTTCACGACAGTAACAATAGCTACCTGAGCCAGAATTATGAATAAGTGACACCAGTATCACTGATACCTGGATTTTAAATGAGAAATGAGAGACTGTGCACTCTCCTGATCCATGATCAGATATGTCAGAATCGCTGCTGCTTCAGTGAAGATTATGTTTCATTCACAAATTGCTGAAAAGTTGCTAGTTAGCCAGCAGCATTGATTACATGGGCTTTTAATTCACTAGCGTGTTTGTTTAATCTCTTAATTGCTTCATTGTGACAAGGGTTCCCTGAGTTCATGTCAGAGTTTTCTCCACAGGGTTTAAGCTCACTTAAGCATTTTGGATTTTTTCCCCATTTCACTGATAAATCTTTATAATGATTCAAACGCTGACTCACACATTTTTTGGAACTACAAGGATGGTGATAAACTTCTGTTCCATGTCAGTGCAAAACCTGTTGAAGCACTTAAAGTTCTGTCTAATTAAATGAAAAACTTCTTAAAATTCTTCAATCTTGGCACAACACAAATCATTACTTCATTATTTCATTTTTGTTTTTTTTTACCTGTCGTCTTCTGAGGCTAGCTGGACTGGTTGGAGAGGGGCTTGGAGACTTTCCAGAACGAGGTGTGGACAGCTGACTGCCTGCAGTGCCATTAGCTTTTAGGATAAGATAAAGATTAAATACTGTAGCATAAACCAAGTTCACAAGACGTGAACGACAGATCACATGCACACTCTTACCTGAACCGGCAGATGAGGGAGACTTGCTCCTGCGGGGCATTCCACCACTTCTTGGGGAAGAGCGACCATGTACTGAGGGCAGCCGCCCATATGATGCAGACTTTGTTACCCTGCATTCTGAAAAGAAATAAAACAAGCAAAATAAAAGGTGTGGACTGTTCCAGCATCATTATGGCAGAGTAATAAATGATCAGCTTTATGTGTGGCATACTGACCTTTTGTCTTTCTTTCGGCTTCTCTGGCATTATTAAATGCTAAATGGACTGGTTCTTATATTGTGTTTTTCTACTGAGTACGCAAAGTACTTTACACAATGTGTTGCGTTCACCTATTCACACAATCACTTTTTCTATGCTTAAGTGCTTTCTATCTACCACTGACACTCTGGATGCATCAGAGAGCATCTTGGGGTTACGATCTGAGCTACAACTGTTCTCTTTTTTTTTTTTTTTCTTTTTTTGGGCCTATCAGTATAAACCAAGTAATGACATCAACTGCCTACCAACAAGCACGCACTGTAACTAATGTAGATCTCATTTATATCATTATCATACAATTTGAAACAAAGAAATATTTTATGACCAAATGAACAGAGATTATTGGTCTGTGGCTGGATGAGTACAAGACACCATACACCACTTTGATTCGGGTGCATGAGGGTTGGAGGAGGGGTGCTAATTTATCTGATGAGCTGGTGAACCTTTTTGTGCTGAGGATAGGACGATACTCTCAAACCAACTGCAAGTCTTTGGAAGATACTTTCTGTAAACAGTGGTACAGAAAGACATCCACAGCATGTGCCAAAATCTTTATGCGAGACAAAGATTCACTACATCAGTCCAGTAAGCACAGGTTTTGGAGCAGTGTACAGCATACTACCATCCAGAAAATATATATACATTTTTTTTCTTCCCCCAAAAAAAGCTTTGCCTATTTTAGCAAGCCAATTCTTCGTGGTTTGTAGGGAAGAGTCCATGCTGCAGACTGTCCTGCTTGAAGTCTAGATATGTTACATGTTAAAATATTTTACGCATAATTAAGCATAATTAAATGAAAAATATCAGGCAGGAGACTTCAAACTGTGAAGCAGCTGAAGTTTTATCTGAACAAGAAAAATGTGAAATCCTCCTTCAGAGCTAGAGAAAGAGGTGATGCAATAGAGTGGTGGGCATGCTCATGATCCACATTTATTTAGTTTCTTTCTTTCTTTCATTCAAAGCACATTTCACAAAAATATAGTTTTTTTCCTCATTTGAAAATCATTTAATCATCATCATCATCATATTTAGTATTACTATTAAATATAGGGTTCACATGTTTTTTAAATGACTGCACAGCAACTTAAGGTGAACAACATATAAAACACGGGAAATTGGTGCAAGCCTCATAACTACACTTACCACTTTCATCCAAGTTGAAGTCGTCTTGATAGCGGAACTTTTCGGGACCACAAGCAATGAATATATCATCTTCCCCAAAAAAGTCCTGAAGGGAGGTGACCTGAGAAAAATAATGTCTGTCAGCTTTAGTTCAATAAGTCTGAAATGCATTCACTCTCAACTGATACTATACATAATCTGGAAATAAGATGATG
Source organism: Maylandia zebra (assembly GCF_041146795.1). Taxonomy (NCBI): domain Eukaryota; kingdom Metazoa; phylum Chordata; class Actinopteri; order Cichliformes; family Cichlidae; genus Maylandia; species Maylandia zebra. The sequence continues at coordinate 31,474,044 of NC_135180.1, forward strand.
TGTTAACATCTTGAAATATTGTATACATACTATAACAGACAAAGCAGTTTTTTCAGACAAAGACATGCAAATCAAGTAAAAATGAGTATATTACTGTTTCTTCTGCTTGTTTTTTTTTTTCAAACTGAGGCAAATGAGATTCAATGCGTCAGTGTACGATATCATAGCAACATGACACATCAATGCTAAGTGAAGGATTCAACATATTGAACAAAAATGTCATAAAAATTCAGGTTGCACAGTGGTTGGCACTACAGTCTCACAGCAAAAGGTATGTAGGTCTGAACCCTGGCAACATGCAGTTAGCATGTATTGAGCTTTAATTTCAAGAATTTCAAGATTTCCTGGTAAAAAGGTCTCTTCAATAAATAATTCACATTTCAATATGTGTCACATTTGTGCAAAGAATATAGCAGTTTGTTTACAGCAAATGGTGTATAATGGCTTTTAAACTTTAATAGGATTTATAACATTTGGATAATCATGTTAAATGGAGTATATAAAACATGTGCTAGTAAAGAAAGAACTTTATTGATCACAATGCTGGATTTAAGGATGCCAGGCTTGAATAAATGCTTATTGTGATCTAAGCACAAATAAAAAAAAATTAATGGTACAGCATGTATAGCATATAAATAAAAGAATTAACCTCTTTCTACTCTTGTGACAGCCCAGCTGCACTTTAATGTCTTCAGGGTAACCATTAAGAAAAGAAAAGCTCCTTTTAAACCTGTTAGATTTTATTCAGTGGAGACCACGACAATGGTGTCTGTCTTCCATTAAATCATCATCTCTAGTGGGCGATTAAGTTAATTGCCCTCTGTTACTGCAGATTATATTTTGTAAAATCACGTTAGAAAATGTTTAACAGTAGCTATTTATTCAGAGATCCAATCGCAACAACACACAGTGGTCAGGCTGTTTCTGAAAAAGCAGCATTTCCACAATGTACTTTACTTAGTTTAAACTTTGGATAAAATAACATAGTAACCAAGTAACCATCACTGTAAAAACAACAGAAGTGTAAATTATAATCATTTCTGCTTTTCTATAAACAAGAACTGTATGGCTAGGTGGGTGCTGGTGTTTGCATTTATAGAAAAGTCTATCTTAATGGTTATATAGCAGTCTCATGAATAAATAAAGATAGACACAGATGACTCTTCGGCTAATAAGAGTGTGCAAGAGAAAGTAGAGCTTCAGTTTTAATTTCCTCTCCATAAGGTTCAGCCTTTAATCCTTATTGTTTAACTGACCTATAGTATTATAGATATCAGTTAGAATACAAAGGCATGCTTTCCACAACATCACATATATTGTTAAGAACTGCATGTTTGCCACTGTGATCACCTCTAGGATTCTCCTGCTATCCCTCTCCAATGTGCCTATTGGACTGGGGTTAGCTGGATGACCCACGCTTACACATGGTGTGGTCATCGATGAAAGCTCCCTCCTTCCTGCAGCCTGTCTGACAGGCTCATTGGGTTTGTTTATTTTGGTTTAAAAACACACCCATCCATAAATGCTTTCCACTACTAACTTTCTACACTTGCATACACAAACACACATTCTGCTACGTTGTTTATGATTTTATGCATATATTCTTCTTTGTTGTTGTCTCCCATTCTTTTTCAACCTATAAACTGAACTGTGACCTTGATGACCAAGGAAATGGCTCTCTTATGTACACAAGAAAACTGACAGCAACAAATGACACAAAAAACAAGACACTGACTTGCAACAGTAAATCTAACTTTATATTAAATTACAACTTCCAAAAAAAAAAAAAAAAAAAAAAAAAAAACCCTAAATGGGATCAGAAAGCAATTATATTGCATTCCTTTTTTTTTTTTGCAAAATCCAGCACACCCTTTTTCTTTTCTTTAAAAATTCAAACCCACACATGACAGACTGTAACAAGCCAAGATGATGGGGAAACACACTTTAGTCAACAAAATATGCATAACCATAATTTGGATATGATTTCAAGTAGTCCAGTGAGGAACAAGTTCAACATATACAGATTGAGTTTTCGAATGCAAAACAAAATGTGCCAAATGTTGGTATCCATTAATCAAGAACGATAAGCTTATCAGGAGCCTAAAAAGATTTTAGAGGCGAGATAGACTGTTTGCTTTAGTATATTAACACCACTACTGAATTACCTTATCACATCATGTTATCACCTTTTTTCTGATGGATCAATATTCTGGTCTCCACTGCACTGATCTTAGATCACAATAATATAAAAAAAAAACAAAAAAAAAAACAGAACAGTCAGGCTGGCTATACCAGTAACCTTTAAAACATTCAAAGGTCATTCAGTCAAGAATTGTTAAAAGGAATATCAGACACATGGGGCTGAGGAGAGGGGTTGCTAAATAAGAACCTTTTCTCTGCATCACTGATGTCCCCTACCCCCAATTCTACCCCCTCCTCCTCCTAAAAGGAAATCCCACAGGGAGGAGCTGCACAGCAGTTACCAAGGAGACCAGACAAAAATCACAGCTTAGTTTAAGACAATGAGAAGGCTACTTTGACACCCACTGTCAGATCCTATCTGGAGCTCTTAATGGTGCAAACTGCAGATAACACAAAAGCAGCATAGCCTCATTTAGAGAGAATGACGAAGCATATTGTTAGGATGTTGTTAAGAATTCAAATTTCCACCTTGTTAATCCCAATCTCTCTCTGTGAATTGTCTTGGAATCAAAAACATTGAAAAGGTTAAAGGTAAATTATTATTATTATTATTATTCTTATTATTCTTATTATGAGATAGTGGAGTCTGAATGTTTAAAAATATGATACCTACCAAGGGCTAAAAACCTTTTACAGATCCAATTAATGATATATGCACTCTCAATAATAACAGCAGTGTTCACATATATATATACACAATATACATATACAAAAGATTTATAACGTTATAAAAGAACATGAAAAAAATATGTTGATCAATGATTTCGCTACGCCTAAAAGTTACCTCTTATTTCAGAGTTCTGTAGTTCCACCAAAGTACTTTGAATTTAGAATTCTCAAGCTTGTGATGAAGCCAAATAACAGAGGCAACTGTGAATGTGATGCTTCATATTGATTATTTTTGCCTTCAGGCTCTGTGACACAGCCACTCCATTAAACCTACCATTCGCATAGAAAGCGCACGCATACTTTTCACAATTCAGGAGCATCCTAGGGAAGTATTGATTTCCAGGGTTTTATCTATGATTTCCGCAAGTGCTGCACCTGACATCCATTCCAGAAATAAATAACAATGGATATATGCATGCTATAGAAGCCTATTGATTTAAGCCATAGAAAAGATCACATAAAGGAACACAATTGTGTAACACAAAGCATGCACAGGTGGAGCTTCCCAGGACACTAACGCTTCTTCTGAAGTGTGAGAGTGAAAGCAGGAGCCAGTCATCTAGCATGCCAGAAAGAAACATGACTCATCTTTACCTCCACTTGGCAAATGGTTCTTGTTCTATTTTGCATGAGCTTCCTTTATATGCAGTCTGTTGTACAAATGCCCAAATCAGTTCTGCTGCAGAAACAGCAGCGACTTAACAGGGGCTGCTCCAAAAACATTGAAGGAAACTAAGTTTCTACACTTAGCTCTTAGAAGTGTTTCAAAACCAAAAAACACCCCCAAAAACATTTATAATAACCAGCCAAGATAATAACCACGCCCTGCAAATATTTTTGGTATAATGAGAGCATGCAAAAAAGTCTATATAATAACGGACAGATGATCAATATTATCACCTAAACTTTTAAAATATTCAAGAATAGTTTCACTGCAACATCACACACAAGTTACTGTAAAGATTTTCTTTACACAGCTCAGGATGTTCACATGCTGTAAAGCTTCTTTTGAATTCCACACCAGAAAATTCCACCGAGTGCAACGGGTAGGTTGAAGGGATAATGCAATGACGAAGTTCATCCAGCATGTAATCCATCACAATTGAGCACAGTTTGTATGAAGATCCATTAGGTGATCACTGTGTGCAGGTTTCACTAAAATCTGACCAATACTTGAGGAGGAATAGCGAGTTTTAACTGTGGCTGGACAGCTGCCTCGCTATGGCATGAGGTCATCAGTCCTTTGGCTGGATGAGCTAAAAATCATATCTACCAAATGAAGTGGCACATGAAGGCACTTCTTTGTACAGCCAGACTACAGAAAGTGGGAGGAAAGTGAGGCACTCTTCCATTTTGTTCATCTTTTTGCACATCGAATTTGAGAAGGCTGCAGAGCAACTAAAACCATTTAGTCATTTTATTTATTGAATCAATAAACAAAGTGAGATTTTCCTAAGACAGTGAGATGAGAGTTACAGCCAGGATCCATAGAGCAGACGTGACATTTGTGGTATGAGTAGAAACCAAAGAGATTAATTGTGGGCAAATCCAGACCAGAAAACGGCAGAGTCAAAGTCAACTTAAAGGAATGAATTAGAAAAACATTATGTTAGCTTCAGCTCTCTTGTACACAGAGCACCATAAATTCCAACCACATCCACTGTGTATCTGATTGGCAAAGCATGAATGGACCATTTAATCACATCCTCTCATACATAACTTTAGAAAGGAGGCGTAAGCCTCTGCTTTCATGCACTGATGTGAAGCTAGACTATCCTCGGGTGGCTGTTGACATCTATTTGAACAAGAAGTGTTGACTTTAGCATGAAGAGAACTTAGCACTGTGCATAATACAGTTATAGTGCGGAGCCACATCCATTTGAGCAGGGATGGGAACATCATGATCGAGTCCCCTCAGACCTACTCAGTCTTAGAAATACTCTTTGCTCCATCTGACGAATAATATCAGGGGTCATAACAGGCCATGTCCCTATAGATAAGTCCCACTGTGTTGGTCTTATCTGTGGAGCATGCATCTCTCCATCACTTTTCTCTGTGCATTACAGTGTCTTGGAGTGTCTTTATTGTGGCTAAGTCCTTACTGATTTTATTTTCTCTATGTATTTAGACACACATTGCATGGCAGTGCACCATTACAGAGTGACTCAGCAGTATGTAGGATCACCGGCGTCAAGCACAGCCACCCGCCAAGCTGATCCACAAATAGAACCATGAATCATGAGTCAAAGACAACTAAGGATAAAACAACAAATCACAGGAATGCCACTGCTAATTTACCAGCAGACCCAAAAAAGAAATGCATAACAATCAATTACAGCCGTTTAAATTTAATCTGTACTTAATTCTTACTGGAAAACAATGTATTTAAAAATAAATTGTCACATTTTTCTTTTCTTTTTTTTAAAAACTGTCAGCAAAAGCCTGTCTAAGAACCCCTCCCCCCCAGAAAGCAGGTCATTTACCAAAAGGTTAAACACCCGTGAAAACAGGTCTCTTAATGCCAATGGGTGTTTATTTGGCCATCTGGTGGCACAACAGGGCAAAAAGTCACAAAACCAGAGAAATGAAGGCACTACCAAGCACACAAGCAGCTTATTATTGGAGATACAGTTAACAAAATCCAGAAGCAGATACAAAAGGCAGTTAGAGACGGTGAGAGGACCATAAAAAATAAATCTGAATTTCCTACTTTTTCCATAGAGTGGGATTCTACTTTTAATTAATTGCAGTATCATTGTGCTTTTTGCTAAACAAATCTCTATTCCTAAAACAACAGAGGATATTCCGAAGGCAGATTTGTTTGTTAGTGTGAAAAACTCCAACTGTTCCTTCTACATACCATTACACAAAGGATGCTTTCCTGGGATTACACCTTAGCCATGTGCTCCATCTTGCCGCCGTGTGTAATAATAAGGCTGACAGACTGAGCACTGCATCTGTGAGCCTTTTCACAATACACCTACAGTCCTGACATCAGTACTGCACCGCTCTGCCGCAGAGGCTGTTCCTTAGCAACCAGCTCAGGAAACCATTTTACCATAGAGACCATCACAGCGGGGGAAAAAAAAAAAAAAAAAGTCAGAGGGATACCAATACAGAGTGCCCTAACTATTTGTGCAATGTTTAGACAGTTCGTAGTGTAGGTGGTACTTGCATGCTGTCCAGCCATGTCAGCCCTACATATAAAACTGATAGTCACTTATGACTCCCATAATTTCCAAGCAAAGGTTAATATAATTAGTCTACATATACAGTGTAGTTATCAATGTATAAATAATAACAGTCCAGAGTATTTAGAGCATATAGTCGAAGCAAGAATACAAGAAGCTTTATAATTAAGTCTCAAGTCGCTGATCAGATTGCATGTTTTGTACAAACTCACTTACACTTAATAGTGTGTTACTGTTAGTAGGAATATGAGATGGAGTCCTAGAAACCTATTTCTCATAATACATTTTACACATATTCCCAGATGACTCTGAACCTGCTGGGCTCTCTTGTTGGGTAAGGAAGCAATTCTCAGGGACAAGACTGAAGAACAGACCACACAGCCTCTGATGTCAGATGCATAACTCCAAATCTTTTAAGCCTCCTGCAAATGTCTACCAAGTGCGGTTCATTGCAATGTTCTAAAATCAAACTTAAGATGTAACACAGCACCACAAATGGGAATTCAGCATGGCAACACCAGAATACCTGTCTCCAAAACCACTTACAAGGGCTGAGGAGGCATGATCCCATTTTACTTTGACTTCTCTTCTAAAGAAGCATCCTTCCACCCTTCCCACTTGTGACCAATTATATGTTTAAGTGGTGGAGAAGCTTAAGATAAAGCAATTGCACTCTTGTAGGTACCGGGCTCTTACTGCATGGTTGTTCTTCCTGCTTTGCCTTTGTCCGTGATTTTCAAATAAAAACATTTGGTGTTAAGAGCTTTAGTTTGAAATAGGGAAATGTGAAGGTAAATAACATCTCTTCTTTTAAACTTTTCAAATTTATTGTATCAAAAGCGCTGCTTGTTACATGAATGTGCACATAGCTTCACTAATGGCAAGCACAAACACACTTGTGTAAATACAAACAGAAGATCATCAGGCACTTATGTAACTTGTCCTGAATGGCACAGTTGTGAGACGTATACTTAATGCTTCCTCTGAGTAAGGACAGCACTGAAAGTCACTTCATACTTTAAACACCTTTAGCTGTAGTGACAAACGTGCTTACTGTGGGAAAATAAAATCCCATTATATTTGCAACTTTTTGGTGATGCCTGAGATTCCCAAAGTCACTACCTAATGCGAATGCTTTCCTACTTGAACCCCACTTGGAAATATGTTGTTGCTGGTACTAGAAGTCTTTGAAATGAACAAACCGATAACTCTGCAGAAAGAACAATTTAACACCTACCGCCTTCCCATCAACGGTATAAAGCCTTTTGACGACTCCAGAGTCTAACTTGATGGCATCTGTGATGTCGGTCATGACTTGCTCAAAGGAGTGTGCAGTCTTCTTGTTGAGCAAGATCCGTACAGCCTTGCGAGGTTTTACTCCACTGCGGACAATTGTCACCAGTTTGGGCTTGATGAAGTCCTTGGTCTCCCTGGTTTCTGGAGATCCAGCCTTGCCACTACCAAGGGAAGAAGGGTCACGGACAGACACAGCAGTCTTAGGACCAACTGACCAGTTAGGATTTACATTCTTTGTGTAGTCCACCTTCTTGTATGGCTCTATAGACGCACAAACATAGCTCTCTCCTGGAGGAAAAAAACAACAACAAGACAACAGATTTTCTCAGCCCATTAGCAATGCTAACACAAACATAGCATATAAAAAAAAAAAGCATAGGTTGTGTCAGAGCAGAAGAATTTAAGGGTTTTTGTTTTTATCTCCTATTTTAGTGTCATTTCCATCATATTTTATTTTACTAGATAACTATTTTACTTAATAGAAGCCAAATCTAAGGCAGGCTTAAAACTGTTTAGAAACAATGCTCACCTTCCACCAGCTGGTCCATGCTGGTGATCCTTATTGACCCATCAATCGTGTATATGGTCCGTACTCCTTGGGGTAAGTTGACATTATCTGACAGACATCTTGTAAGGTCAGCCAAGAGTGCCTCAAGAGACCTAAATCTGTCCTGAGAAATGGCATACACAATCCCCTTGAAGTATCGGTCTCCATTGCGGTAGAAACGGATCTTCTTGGCCTTCTTTTCTGAGCTTAGTGCTTGCAGTGTCCTGGTTCTGTACAGGCTGCAGTGAGCGCTGTGAGTGGGACTGGGGAGCCCATTCCCTCTCGAGCCCCTTCGGGTGTATCTTTGAGCCTTGTCCCGCTCATCAAAGTGTTCCAGCTCCATGTCTGTGCTGTGCTATTATACTGAATAATATGAGGAAAGAACATGCTTGCAATCTGAATACCATTTTAACTTATAACATATTACACCAATTACGTTCCCTTTAAGTCTAGTGGCTTATACAACCTGCTTCAGCACTGGCACAAGCCTTGATGCTGCAACTGCTGCTCATACACACATTATGAAGTAGCATGTCACACCCATTTCATGTTCTCTGGAGTGTCTCAATTTAAATATATAAAATTCACATGCATTTACTGTGGATAATATATGGACAGTAACAGTCTCTTGTGGGATTCTGGCTAAAAGCTTATTGAAAGGTAAACCTTAAAAATACAAAAGGAAGGAAACGGTAATCAGCAGGATCTTCTAGTTTCTGTGCAATCTTACCTCTGAGGTGAAGACGGATGTAATCAAACGCTTCCAGGCGAAACGTGTCTCAGATCTTTTATTTATTGGATACCTTGTATGAACCATGCGTCCCTTTGTTGCCCTGTGATGGTGCTCTGCTTCCCTGCCGTGTGTCTACTCTGCTGTGTACTCACATGCAGATTGGAGGCAGGGCTGTAGCCGGTGTCCTCCACCCTCCCTTACTCCTCTTCCATTGCAGTGATTTACCGGACCGCTCTGCTGTCAGCCTTCCTCGTGCACGCTGCTGCCGGGGCGCGTTCTCGCACGTATTAATAAAATGCGCGTTCGTGTTGACCTGCTTTAGTAACACTATTAGGGATGATTAGAATCAAAAACTACTAATCCTCGTTAAGTTTTACCCGTTAGTTCGCAATAAAAAAAACCTAAGTTTTATTTTAACTTCCAGGTGTAGTTGGCCTGCAGGTTTATTTCACTAAAGTAACAATAAAATGGTGACTTTCCCAATTTAAGCTACCTTATGGTATATCTTACAGACATTTTTAAACAAAACGGCAAAAGAAATAACTTACTATTAGTGTTTCTTTAAGTAATTAACCAACCATTTGCACTGAATTAACAAAGAAAACTCGAATCAAACCGTAAGTTTAGATTCTAGCAAGTGTTTTAGCTCGTTTAAACGGTTACTATCGTTGAAAATAAGTAATAAAATTCACGCATGCGCTAACAACGTAGACAGCAGGTATGGCGGTAATAATGCACTGCAGTTGTGTGTAACGGGAGAAGCTTACACAGGTGTTGGTAATGTGAGAAATTAACAAGTTCATTTGGACCTGCTCCTGAAATGCGCCTGAGGGGCTGATTAATGTCGCCTTTAACAGGGAAACTAAAAGCACAACTTAAGAATGAGAAAAACGACCAACTAACGAGTAATTTGCTTTAAAAAAAAAAAAAAAAAAAATCATTAGTATATATTTATAGGCTGACAGCTTGTGTTAATAATACATTTTTGGACATCTTGGATTTATATTTGTCAGCATTTTTTTTTTCTCAATTTAAACCTGATGCCAAGAATCACATTACTGTGTGGCTTTTGTCCAAGAGCTGAAAACATAACTTTGTTATTCTCTAACTTTGGAAGATTATTGGCAAACAAAAGTGCGCTCATCAGGTTATACAACTAAAAGGTTCTAAATATAATTAACAACTTGTGACTTGCTACAAAATTTACTAACTTTTCTTGCCTAAGAGTTTTGTCCAGGCTTTAAGTAGCACGCTACTTTCTTGTTCTTTATTCCAGTTTTACTCCGTGATTTAAAATGTTTATTCATGCATTAAATGTATGTATGGTGCTGTGGTTACAAAGTCTATACAAAGCTTAACTTTCTAATGCTCCTTACAAAGGTTTCTATTTAAAATAAGGAAGTAACTCCAGCCTTTAGAACAGCACCTTGACAGTGTATGCTAACAGTACATTAACCTTTGGTTGCACTTCTTTCAGACAAACTCAGGAGCCAAAAACTGCAGTCATATAAATCTTCAGCACCTGAGCAGTAAGGGAAAAAGTCATTTTGATGTGTTCTTAAAAGTTTCTGAATACATTGTCATTGTGTGTTATGACATTCAGAGATATTTTTTCTCCTCAGGCTTGAGGATGAGATAAAAAAAAAATAAAAAATGAACCTACCACGGAGAAGTGTTACCCTTCTTCTTCACAGAAAAGTGAGTTCCAGACTTCAATCAGTCATTGCTGCAAAGAACAGAGGCGGAGGTTAGACTTTCACAATTCCAGGGTGTGCTATCAAAGCAACCAAAAACTCTTCCTTGGCCATTTCCTGTATGGTTTCACATCACCACCGTAACTGTAACTTCTTTACTGCACATATTGACATGTTCCCAGGCTTCAAATCAGAACATCTTGTCAACACTTGTGTGGTCTTCTGCCCTTTGTCAACGGTCAGTTAGACATAGCAGACACACTAGAGCTCACCGCGAATTATATAAGCTATTTGAAAGAGACTCTTCCCTTAGGTATTCTGTCTAAAGTAGGTCTAATGCATCCTGATATCAATATTATAAGTAAATGTTATGATCATTTTAATGTTCTTTTTTTTTTTCCTTTCCCAGGTTGAGTGGTTGAGATGAATTCCAGCATTTTCTGGAAAAGCATACAGAGATCACAAAAGAAAAGGTACACAATCCAAATAAGAGTTTTGAACACTCAGATGATTTATTTTTAACTCGCTAAATGGTAAGAATACCAAGCTGACTGTCTGTTTTTTTTTCTAACAGAAAAACGATCAGGCTTAAAAAAGAATGCTTCAGAGGACAAAGCCGGCTGTTAAAACGTCAAGTGAGGAATTGTTTTTCATTAAAAAAAAAAAATCTATCTTTGGTACATTGTTGTATTTGTTAACATACTGCTAAATTTCAGATCGTGTCTCACGATGCCCTCAGAAAGACCTCTGTAAAGAAGTAAATCAGCCATCTATCACAACAAATAGTCCTCTGACGATGGATGAAACACTTCCTCGAGCGCGCAGCCTGACCACAGCACATGCCCCGCCAATATTGTTGGATAAATCGACTGTTCCCCGAGGACAAATGCTGCCAGTGTGCCAGGATCAATTTCTCTCTGCCTCATTTCAATTTGTGGAAAATAACTGGATAAATTCAGCCACCGCATTTATGAATGCAACTTCATGTGCTTTCACATCAGCAGATATCAGCCACACTTTTTTACCCAGCTCATCTTCAAGCCATATGTTATGGGATGCTGCTTCTCACCAGGTGGATCCTGTTACTTTCCTATCAGGTCATTGTGGCCAAGCCTATACCCCACCTGAAAAAACTGAAGTGTGTTACACTGACTTACCTCAGGTTAGCCAACCTGACATTGTATCAGTAGATTTTACAAGCCAACTAGTTATCTCACCATGTAAACTTCAAAGGGAACCTTCAAGCTCTGATGACGTCACTCTTGCAGTTTCAGAAGCTTTGTGCGATTCAAGACTTTTCCCAGACAGTGCCAACTGCAGTAGCCTTTTAACAGACAGTCAGTGTGATGTGGTTAGTCCATTTTGGCTCGATTTGCTTTTGGATAGCAGTAGTAACTTGTGCTTCCCTGATCCTAATCTTGTAGATTTTGTCCTTTCCCCTGAAACGGGTCCTGATTAAGTACAAAGTTACTGCAACTTTGCAGTTTGAAATGACCAGCTAGTAGAGAGACGGCTGTATTTTTTTTTCTTTCCTTTTTATTTTAATTTGTGTATAAAAGATGTTTAGACCGCATATACAGAAAGTTTCGAAATGATTAGCTTATAGCAACACCATGAGGTATTTATGCAGTTCGGTCTGCAGACTTCATTAAACGTGTTTTGCCAATATTTGATAAAAATGTTTGCATTTTCCCCCTGCATTGTCAGACTGATGCAGATGACATTTCTTTTCATATTGAGTAACATCTTTAATTTTTCAGTGCATCATTGTAGGAATTATAGTAAAGATGAGTCATAATTTCCACTAGAAACCTCAAAGCATTTAATCTTGAAATATAAAACCGACAAACACAGGCAAAATGCTGCATTTGCAATTATTACAATTTGCTTTTCCCTCTCCAGCGAGTACATTAAAAATGAGATGCTAAACAAACAACTGGACTGGATACCTATGTGAAGTTTGAGTAAAGATATGGCATCTTATCAGTTGAAAAATCTTTATAAGCTGCTGAAATAAATGGAATAATTTATGTACTGAATGTAAATATTCAATATGTGTAAGTCTTAAGCCCCCTAAATTTTTTTTTTTTTGGCAAAATGAGAAATGATACAGTAATCAGTGAAATGTACAAACATTAATGGAAATGCAGTATATTTTAATTTGTTAAATTCTGACAAGCTTGAACCTCAGTACTTATGAACGTCTTTTTTCTTTTCAAAGTGCCTAAAGATAAAGTTTAAAACTGGTTCTTTGCCTGTAGAGACAACATTGGTTCATCCCTCGAGTTGGAAGCCTTTTTATTGCATGAATGTTGCTTATCAATGTTAAGCACAAAACATTTCTTTTGTACTTAAATTTTGTGTTAAGTAGCTTTGAACATTCCTCTAAAAATTGTCAGGTACAAGAACTGGACTGAAAATGGTTGAAAAGCAGCCAATATCTGAAAAAGGTTTGGAATATTTCCAGGAAGCCTGGAGAACTACTGGTCAAGACCACTTTAATAACTAAATAAAAATGACAACGTCTGGCTCCTTGCAAGCAAAAGTAACTAAGGGGCTGGCTCAAGGCTTTTTCACAAATCTCTTTGTACCTGCACTTAATTTTACCTCGTGTTTAGCTGGTATTAAAGAAGAAAACTAATCTGGATCACCCATTCAGGAGACATGAATGTACATGGTTAAATTAAGCTTGATTGAATGGTCGCCACTAGGTGGAGGTACTAGGCTCATAGTTCACACTTAACTTCCCTAACTCCTGAGGAATTAAAAGTAATTGACTGCACTCGCAAATATGCACTTCTGCTGGCACAAAATATTTACTTTAGACTCCTAAGGATGCTTCATTTAGTCTTCATCTTTATTGAGTAATTCAGCTGGGAACAAAATCTCAATGTGCAACTAGAGGCCATTTAAACATTACAAATACTCTTCGGGATATTTGTTTACATATTACAGTGAATTTTTTATGAAATACAATAAGCCACATTTAAAAATAACATGGCTACAACTAAGTCGAAAATACAGAAGCAAGCCCTGCAGACTGGAGCACAACATCTTTTAGACTCCTGAGATGCATTTACATCTTACTGGTTACTGATTGAGTATAGAGAGACTACATACTTGTCCCGAATCTGTTGTGTTTTAGTCAAATTTTGGAGCTTGAAATGTTAATTTTTAATGTTATCATTTGATATTTGAAGGCACAGTTAGAAGCAGAGATAACTTGACATTTTCAACACCATAGTGAAACAGTACAGCTGGTATTACTTTGGTCTTAAATATATGTGAAAGTAAATATGCACACATATATTTCATCATCTTTTGTTTAAAACACATTTGCTATTATGGGAAACACACAAATGCATATTAAATAATTATGTCTCTATTCAAGAACAAAGCTTTCTTCATACAAACAGCAGTGTTAAACAGTTCAAAATGAATTAAATGTTATGTAGGATATTGTATCATTTATAATTAATCTTTTGGTGTGTATTATATAATTTTCAGGTCCTTCACATTTAGGTCCAATCTTCCTGTATTACATAAATATTAAAGTGCAAGTTCCAAGCAGTATCAAACTATAGGATGTGAATATAATCAGTAGTTACCTTGTAAATCTAGAACCAGTTTTATAAATAAAGAATATTAAATATAGAATGATTTAATAGAAATTACAAATTTTGTTTTAAGGCATTGCTGTGGGAATGAGGCAGGACACTACCAGCTATTTCTCCAACTTCTCCACTTGAGTCCCATTTTCAGGTTTTTTCTGAATCTTGTAGTCTTCCAAAAGTGCTTGCGCTGTGTGCCTGCCAGTCCTTTTCACCACAGCTTTGATCCCCAGGTTGTCAACATTGAAGGCAGTGATACCAACATTAATGGCAGAATTGACAGCGTGGTCTGTGGCTTGTCCTGCCGCTGCTCCGTACCTTCAGAGTCAGATTGAGTGAGAGGTCAGAGCGAGAGGCGGGGAGAAGAGGGTATGGGAAGAATTAATTAATATGTAGTGCAAAGACTGTAAAGATGCCATCATGCGTCGAGTGAATTTCTGTGAGGGAGTGAGGGTTGCAAGTGCATGCAAGTGTGCAATCTGGAATAAATACATTTGTTTGCCAGAATATTGGCAATTTTACCCAATTGGAAGCAGATGGGAAGATCTTTTTTGGCCAATTTCATTTACAAATTCTAACCAAATCAACTTGTATTGACACATGCATGCAAAAACAAAGCAAATGTAATACTGTAGAGTCCAGCTTAGTGATTTCCCAGGAATGCCTAACGAAGCCAAAACGTATTCAAAGAAAGAAACAGTACGGCAGATTTCCATCATTATAAGAACATTTTAAGAATTTCCCTCCTGAAACCAGTTTTTAACTCTGATGTGAATTTTGCATTTTGCAGAATTTCTTAGAACACGAGAACCCGTTGAGGCAGGCAGGATGAAAATACTGTCAATTATAACATTTCCTTCAGAAACACTGTTAGAAATCAATGGAATCACTTAAAGAGGCCCCGTAATCCAAATTGGCACACAAGAAAAGGGAGTGAACTGGTACAGCATAGGGCTGAAGAGTGCTTTGTTAAAGAGAACAAAAAAAACCAGAAGCTTGTGTTATGTGCACAATTAGAAGTGAAAAGCATTAAACAGTTGTGGAGAATCAGGAAAAATTACACTTTGTCTCATTAGGAGTGTCAGTTGTTTTGTAGACCCCTAAATCTGCAAAGCAAATTGAAGAGAGTGAGTGCACTTTTGGTTTTTGCTTACACAATGTATGCAGTCATTTACAACATACACATCAAAAACCCGTCTCCCGAGCAGTGCTGATCAAAAAATTGCATATGTGCACATTCAAGCAGTGACAGTAGTCAGAAGTAATTAAACTATATTTATTTAATTTCTTACTTGTGTTTTACGGTGGTCACTGTTTCTGAAGCTACACTTGTAGCTATGTCCTTTGCTGCTACTTCCAAACCTGTCCACATGGTTGCAAATCCTGGGAAAACACAAGAGTATTATTTGTATGTGTTTGTAAGGGTAGATACATTTATGCAAAGGGCGTAATAATGAAATACATCAGATTCAGACTGGACAAAATTCCCTTGAAGCGTGTTTTTAACGGTAACATTTCCAGAATAGCTGCTATTTTACACAGCAGACATTCAAGCTGAATTTTGGGAAAGAGGGCAAAGTCAGAGGGTGCCAAACCTGGTGAAAAGGATGTGGTGGTCAATGCAGGAAAAGCAAAACAAAAAATGCTTTTTTATCATGCTCTCTGCCAGTGCATGACAATACACAGCACGGCTGAGGTGTTTTAATCTGAATACTATCCTCTACACACTTGTCATAGAAGAGCTCTTATTTATTTATTTATTTTTAATTTCTGGTCATGTGACAAATGACCAAAAGGTCTTTTCAAAAACGTCTGTGTATATATAAAAGTACAAACAAATAAAAAAATATGGTTTTTAATAAAAAACAAACAAACCCAAAAAAAACAAAAAAAATGTTTTAAAGAATATAAAGTGAAAATTAACTTTACCTTGCACACCACTTGCAGCCACCACCATGGCTCCATCAATGTTGGAACGCCCATCTTTATCCTTCTTCATAGACTCTGGGATCAGCTTGCCTCCGTGTTTTTTCACATGTGGAGCCAACTCTCGACCCACGCAGCTAGCAACAGAACACACGCCATCCACTGCAGTAAGAAAGCATTAGTAAATTATAAGTTCACTGCCAAATTAACACTCAAGGACAGTAAAAAATGCTGACTGAAGAGGACTTAATGACCTAGAAACTGGCTGACTTTGACAGCTCCTCCTGTAGCTTGCTTGGCAACATGGAGGCCTTTTGTGACTGTGGGGCTGACGGGGGTGGGTTTGTCCTCTGGAGTGATATGTTCTCTGAGTTTAGCTGCCCCTTTGTGAATGGCTATGCCTGTGTACTCAGCTCCTTTGACCAGTCCCCAGCTTAGCCAGGATGCACCTGACAGGATCACACAGGGCAGACAGCGTTAGTGATCATTAGTGAGGACTGCTGACCTATATTCATAAACAATCCAATTCCAAACTCCTAACTTTGTAAAACAATGATATTAAAAACTTAAGAGACACTGCTTACCTGTCAGGATCCCGCTTGCCACCTTTTCACTCCATTCAGGTAAAGTCTTTTCCTCTTCAGTCTCTGCTGGAGTCTCTGCAGGAGCCTCTGCTGGTTGCTCAGGTGTATCAACAGACACCTTCTGGCTGAGATTAATGGTATCTGCAGCTTCTTCTGGAGCCTGATCATAGAGACACATTGGTTAGCCAGTGCAGAATGAAGACAGACAGTGTGGGATGAAAATAAATACTTTGGACAACTTGTGGAAGCTGCACACATCTACAGATGTTCGTCTCCCAGTAACCCCCCAATGCACACAATGCATCCTCTCATTCTGCACTCCTCATTACAATGCGCTATTTGTTTGCTCTCAAACAGACTGCCATTTTAAAAACATCTCTCTGCTGTAACGAAAGATTTGAGCTAAAAATCTCTGGTATACTATTAGACTGAATAATAAAGAAATTAAAAAAAAAATGCTTACTTTCTGATGTGATATCACCTCCATTTGACAAGATAATTAGGCTGTGTGCATTCATTAAAAATGACCTTGCCTGGTGTCACTCCAATCAAAATGACACCTCCATCATGGCTAAACTGGCACTTGTCTTTCAGCTGAAGCTCTAAGGTTCTAACTGCTGCAGATAAGAGCATTATAACTGATTAATTCTCCTCACCTGCCTGAGTCAAATCCCCACAATGCTGAGGCAGGGGTAATTTGGGGAGGGCTGCTAGATCAGAAATAAGCAGCAGCAAGAGTTTCATTGCAAGCCAACAATACAGCAGAGTGCAGCATCAAAAGTGTTGTTTGTGTAAGAATCAACAAAACAATTAAACTGGAATTTAAAAAATCTGAAGTTGGGAAAGTTTAGATTTTCTAGTTTAAAAAAAAAAAATCTTGTTATTTCTTTAAACACAGAAATCAAATACAGCATGATCTCTGTTTGGGGATATATTTAGCCACAGACTCTACTGTTTGGGAAACACAGGCCTTACAGCCTGGTCTCTGTTTGCAATTGTTTGCCAGATAATACCAAATATTTCATGCTGTTGCAGATCTAACCACAGTGAAACACACTGACCTGAACCCTCAGATCTGTCATCTGGGACAACAGGTCCTGAAACAGTCCTCTGTCTGTAGCAGGGAGCTCAGAGGACAAAACCACTCCCACATAATACCCTGGAGCTGGTGCCATCATGTCCGGAAACATAAACACACCAGTGTTACAGAGTAACACTGGAGAGTTCATGGCCATGAGAGGGTACAGCCAGTCACACACCTGCCAGGATCAAAAGAAAGTGAAGAAAATGCAACAAATGGAAAATGTGATTAAAAACAAATCAAAACAGGTATACTATGATATGAAATGATGTGTGTAATATAGTATAGTAAGTGAATTGAGGTGAAAGTTACATTTAACAGGAGAAAGAAGTCTGCAGACATTTTGTTTTACTAGAAGTTTTCAAAAGTAACCTTGAATGAATCCTGGTTTTACAAATGGTGCTTCTGCACAACACAGTGAGACAAACTAGAGTACACAGCCATCCTGTGATTGCTGCATGTCTAACAAGATTACAGAGCATAACTGTGTAAGCTGGGTTTACGTAATTACTTGCACTCATGTGAATCACTGATGTCACACACTTTCAATAACACCTGGGAAATCCCCCACTAAATAGGCAAATTTTAGTCTCATGACACTAGTGGCATGAAAGGCAAATGTAATCATAACAAATAATCCTGAATAGGTTAGAGACATTTGGTGTTATTGATTTAGTCTCTTAATAAAGAGCTTAAGCTGTCTACATACCTCCAAACCCTTTCTTATCTTATCATTGACTGGTTGCGGTGTTGACCTGTACAAATCCAACTTGGCAGTTCAAAACACCTCACAACCTTTGATTTCACTGCATCATTGGTTTGTATTAAGCAACTTATTTCAAGTCAAAAGAAAAAGAAAAATCTGGAAAGCATCTCAAACTACATCATGCTCATCTGTGAAGATTCACAACCCATGTGATATGTTAAAAAAATCCCCCCCCCCCAATAAAAAAAACAAAAACAACCAAAAAACACAAAAAACCCCATTACCAAATAACAGTGTTTTATTTATTTTTGACTAACAATTTCATGTTAATATGTGATTCTACACATTTTACGAAACAGGTGGTGCAGTGGCTAGCACTATTGCCTCACAGCAAAAAGGTCCTGAGTTCGACTCCACCATTTTGCTGTGTTGAGTTTGCATGTTCTCCAAGTGTTTGTGTGGGTACTCTAGCTTCCTAGAAGATTCTGGTTTTTAATTTGGCTTTAAGTGCACATCCTCATTCAATTTACAGGTAAAGGTCAAGGTTTTCATCTTTAAAGGTCTTTGAGATATTAATGTTCAAACACTGCTTTAGTTTTAAATGTGTAAAAACAAACAAACAAACACACGCACACACAAAAAAAAAAAACCCCCACCTCCTACTAAAAAAAACTTTATACTTTTTCATTTATATTAAAATACATTTAGATACACCTGTCAGTTTGGGAGCTGCATGCCCATCTAGCTCCTAGCTACTGTCATTTTCTTTTTAAAACGGAAAATGAAGTTCACACATCATCTTAACATAGTGCACATGCCTACACATATGAACACTCCAAATAACTTCATTTCTTTTTCTGAATATTGTCACCTGTGCCCCAAATCTGATTCATGTCTGGGATTCCGCCGAGGATGACATCATAGCCATTAACCTACCTACTGGGACTAGGGCATTAGGTAAACAACCCTCACATGACTCTGTCCTTAGGAAGGAGGGACATTGATCTTTAACCGGCCTATGTCCCTCTGCTGATGACTCATCGTAATGCGGATATTAAGAAATTGAGCAAACATCTTATGAAATCGGGTAAAGGGACACAAAAAAGAAAAGGAGGAAGAGAATTGATAACATATTTTTTGAGTGATTGCTTAACACCACATGAATGTATAATTTTAAAATAACAAAGTAAAAAGATATATATATATAAATAAATAAAATAATTTTTCCCCTCTCACCTGCAGAAATGCTGGTGGTCGATTAGGCACTCTGTCTGAGTGATCGCTGGTAAACCTCACCAGCCGCAGGTAGCCGGGGTATGAGGGAGCGCTCACTTGCCCCTCAGGTGTGACAAAAAATATCTGCACACCGTTGGGAATGTACAGCAGCTCCTCTCCATCTTCACCTATGCTCTGAGGGGAAGGTGTCGAGTTAGATGTATGACTGTAGAACTCTTCCCCGACCAATGACATCTCCCCTGAATCTGTTCCATATGAGACTGATATGTGACCATCGGCTGCCTGAGGAGAGTAGGCTGGAGGCTGTTCGGCAGGAACCGCAGAGGGTCTGGTAGGTGAGAGGGGTAGACCCACTCCTCCGCTTGGAGGCAAACCTCCTACAGCTCTAGCTGGCTGACCATTAGCAGAAGGAATGTCTGGTGGAGGCGGCCGTACTGGCTTCTCTGTGGTGGGAAGTCCTGGGTAGAGACCTTTTGCAGAAATGCTTGTTGCATCAGGGGCAGATACTGCAGATTCAGGGTCAGAGCTGGTCTCTAGTATGGCCATGCGGGTGGTGATGTTGTTCAGGGTCTCCTGCATCTTCTGCTGCATCTGCCTTGCTGATTCCCAGGAGTTGCCAACACACTCTTCCCCCTTCGAAGGTACACTGATAGCCCTAAGAAGGTGCTGTCGTCCTTTTTTGTAGAGCTCCAGGGCCTGACTCTTGTCTCCGGCTTCATCTGCAGTGAGTCCTTTATTGATGCACTCGAAGGCCCTTTCATAGCCATCTTTGATCACTTGAAGTCTGGCATTATCAAATGCATCTTGTTTAGCTTTCTCCATTGCTCTGAAACAAGACAATTGGTAAATTTCTATTAAGTACAGCACATGCAGGGAAATGATTATCTTGGCTAGACTTTGAAATGGCTAAAGGTTATTCAAATGATATTTTACTGCTTACTTAACTTCGACCCCAAACTTGATCACAAGTACAAGTCACTTAGAAGTGAAACGCATCGCGCAAATGGCCCTCTTGGTCTTTCTAGATCACATGTTACCTGGTTTATTTTCGTTACGTACGTCAGTGTTACTGGTTTAAAACGATCCACTAAAACAGGCTTTAAACACACTAATCCTCGTGTTAAACTTGCTAACACAGATCAACAAGAGCTAACATCTGCGTTCGGACAAAGTCAGGAGCTATGCCACGATTTTAGTGTACCGACAGCAACATATATATATAACACGTGAAGTCGTAATTAGTGATAACTACTAGCTGTCAGCTAGCTCCAACTCACCTAATAGCGAATGATATTAGCTCTTACCTTAGAGAGCGGAAAAACACCAAAGAACAGCTTATTAATTGGCCTGCTAACGTTCCTCCTAGCTAGCAAAGAGTGATAACTTCAATCGGCAACCTGAGTAAATAAACTAGACTTCGCTGCTGGACGACTCCCTAAAGTAAAGGAGAGCCTAGTGGTGTCATGAGGTCATTACTGACCTTTCAAAGCAAAAGTTCCACGACCGACCCGACGTGCCCAATACGATCACATGTCAGCCCCCTTTTAAAAAAAATAGATACCGGAAGTAGTGAAACGCCACCTAAACTTGACAATTTTTGTAGTTCGTCACCATAACCACAAGAGGTCACTAAGCACCCATTCAAATAGCTTCTACTGATAAATGAACCATTTGAATAAGGGGACACTTCCATCTATTGGTCATAGTGAGCAACTGCAACAATTTATTTTCCATTAAATCAAATTTCAGTTCCATTAATATCAAGCAGAAATTATGCACTTATACACACTTCCATATAGATTCAAAAACGGTGACTGAATGATGCGGTGGCAGTGTAAATATATTTCTTAATATTAATAAAGAGACACCTTTTAGGACTTCTCATCAATAATGCAAACTAGCTGAACTTATGATAAAAAGCAAGTTCACAATGCAGCATTTTCAACAGTCTCAAGCCATGCTAAGGTTTTTGTTTTGTTTGTTTGTTTTTAAAAAATATATTTATAATTTTTTTCTTTGAAGCTATTAACCAAATTTTGGGGAAATCTTGGATGATTCACTATGAATGCAGAAAATTCTAATTTTGATCTGACATGCAATGCCATCAGGTAAGCATGTGGCTGACAATATGTTGATTTTTCAGCATCGCAGTATCCCAGACATGCTGCCATTACAGTGATATTTTACTGTTGCAAAGGTAAGCCAAGAAGGAGACACAGATCTCTAGTTTGACCTGGAGACCCTGTGTTTCTTACACTTTTCAACAACCAGTATGTATCTGTTGATTGCATCACCCTAAATCACAACAGTGGTCATTAACTGGTACAGCAGTCTTAGTCATGGTGGCCATTGCTGGCCACAATCAATACAGAAAACAGCTGCAATAATGTTAAACATTAACAATAACAACAACAACAACAGATCAAGATAACTGGAATAGCTGTTATAACTCTGTAACTTAACACGTGAATGTCAGATGAACAGACCCATGAGTCTTTAAGCTAGTGGCTCCTCCCCTACAATACTTGTTTAGAAAAATGCACAATGGAGCACTATCGGTCATGGATTGGCCTCCCTGTAGCCTGGACCTTACAAGAAATCACAAGAACATTTGCCTGAGAGAGTTTGGGCTGTGCTGAAGAAGGTGGTCATGACCCTTGTGCTTGATGCCCAAACTCAAACTATGCACTGAAGATTGCATGCTATTCCTGTGTCTGCAGCTTACTCAAACTTGCTTCCATAATCCAAAGACATGCATGGGTTAGTTTAATAGGTGATCACCAATTAAAGTAACAAAATGGATATGTTTTCATTAATGTAACTCAAATGAATGTATTCAACAAAAAATTGAAAACAGATTCCCGAAAGCCTCTGTTATACCTCAGAGGTCTGAGCTGACCTCGGGTCACCCAGCTGTTGAGAAAGCTGAAACATTAATCTGCTCAGTGACCGTATCCTGTTTACTGAACACTCACAGCAGCTGTGAAACTGAGGATTCTGTTTACCGGTGCTAAATCATTTTAATGTTCAGACGAACCGTTGACCGACTAGACAGAAAATTATGCTGGTTCATCAAAATGTTGATACAATTGTTGTAAAATATTTCCAGAGGAGAAGAAAGTGAGTCAGGCAGGACATGCCCACTTCTCGTTCGTTGTTCTTCTTTCAACACTCTGCAAATGGCTCATTGAAATTGCTAACACATGTTATTGAGCCCCCAAGGACAATAAGAAAATATCTACAAATCTACTGACGAAAAGAGAAGATTTGCTATGGATTTTAAAAACATGTCACGTTGGCCATAGACACCTTCAGTTACTAGATTTCAGATTTTTGAGACTGCACACCAGAGGGAGTCAAATCCTACCTCAAACATAGATTTTGAGTATGAGGTGGTGAAAACGGCACAGTTTTTATGTTGCTCTGAGTTCAATCTAATCAAAAACCTTTAGCATCCTTCATAGTTGAAACATTTTGTCTAATCATGGGAATGATTAGACATGCAGCTTGGTTCAAATGCGCCTCTAATGACTATAAAATTACCTAGCATGTCGCCATCAAACAGCAGAAACCTACAGGCATTTTAAAAGCAATAAGAACAAATCAACATGCATAATTTACTAAGAATGAACTTTTTCTGAATCACTTGTGTTTTTGTTTTACTAGTCTGACTCTCATCAGTTTCTTAGCTGCTGTGACCCTGGAAAATAGCTCAACAAGTCTAATCTCCAGTTTGCCAGATTCCCAGTATTCACTGAGCACAGATGCCAAAACACTGGGACCAGACTGGACATGCTCTTCACACATGTTGCGGTGTTAATCCAGTGCAGCTTTAGCTCACTATTTTGAACTCTGTCATGCCCGAGGGAAAGCTGATGTTCAAAGGATCTGAGCTCCAGTCCTTAACATATGAAGGTCATATTTAATAAGAACTTTGTTCCTGTGTTTCTGTAAATTGTGCTCAAAGTGAATAAAAAAGAAATCTGTTTTTCATTCTCTTATTACCGAATTTGTTTTCTGAAGTTAGTTATAGTTTATTATTCATCTCATTGAATTGTACGTGCATCATACTCTGCTTCACTGTAGTTTTTGTCCAGTTGTGCTGAGTGCACTACAAACAGGTTGCCTGTCTTTACTTTGATTATATTACCAGATGGGGAAATTTTGAATTTGTTCTGCTTCACCGAGAGGTCGACTAATGTCTGTAGCTGGAACAGGCTGGTAAAACATGTCTTCTGTTGTTAAGGTTGGCCCACATATGAGCAACATATGTATGGGTCACCATTTTGGAAGAGTGATTTGCTTTAGAGCTATAGATCATGGATTTAGTTTGGTCACAGCAATGTTTTTTCTATGTGGACATCAGAATTGTCTTAATAATTCATTTTTGAACAGTTAAGAATTATCAAATGATAATGATAATTATTAAATTATCATTAGTGCAGCACAAACTAAAAGTTAGAGGTGGCATAACAGAGAGAGTATGACTGTTAGTCTTGCTGTTTATTCGCTGTTTTTGTGAAGAGTTGCAACATTAAGATTGGTTTTAACCAGAAACAGGTTATTTGAATTCTTTGTGTAAACAGACTTCAACATTTCAATACTCATGGAGCTACTGAAACACATGCACAATGATTAATGAGGAATTACATCCCAGCCAACACTCAAATGATATGCATGTGGGTTTCTGGCTTTGCTGATCCTCAATTATTCAAGTAACTTACATTCAGTAACCTGCTTTTTTGTGGAGTTTCAGTTTCGAGTTTATAAGATAAAAGTCAGATTAAGCAGCTATAAAATGAGTTATTTAAGAAGTTATTTGGAAGAACCAGACACAAGGCTGTAATGAATGTACAACTCTTTTACAGGCAGCTCTGTGGGTTTTTTCCACATGACTACTATATAATGTTCATAATGCCCCTTAAAAAAAACCTTAATAAAACTGTTTTGTCCAGATTCCCCCTGCCTGACCTCGTATTTTCCTAGACTGCTAGTCTTCAGTTTAATCACAGTGCGGATCAAAACATACCATTACTTTAATGATTAGTCATTTAAATCGCATGCAGTTGTTCTCATATTTATCTATTTTTATCTCTTGGCCAGACTTTCATTTTAGCTGTAGATGCAGTTATGTCAGTAATTTATTGCTGCCTTTTTGTCAGTGTCACTTTGTTCCAGATATACACTTTGTTTTCCATAACTTTTTGAGCATATATGCGATGGTCGGTGTTCATAAAAACAATTATAATCAGAAGAGAGTAATGGTCACGTCCACTATTTAGTATTTCTTTTATATCGGTTTAGGAGAAAGATCGGAAGAAAAATGAGGGATTGAGCAGGAATTATGGCACTGAGGGGCTTCTCAGGCATTGTGTAAACAAATTTATGCCTGTGTGCCAAAAAGAAGAGCCTTTCTAAATGGAAGCACAAATGCAATCAATCATGGACTGTTCCAGGCTCAGATTTTTGCTATGCAGGTCTAATGTTAGGTTTTTATAGCGTTTGTGTGTATAATAGATAAATAATTCTCTCAATCAACATTATTCCAAACAGTACTATGATCTGTTCAAAATGAAGACATTCATCTTGAGTAAATGATTAACATTTGTATTTACTTATTTATATGTCCTTGTGCAAGCCCGCTAAATAAGCATTCACCATAACAAGGCAACTATGTCACTGCAGTGGCGTAAGATGGCAATTAACTTGAGACTAGAACTTGATATACATAAACAATAGTATATATGTTGTTATCCAGTGCACATCTCCTATGAACCAGTAACAAAATGGGTAGTGGTATCCCATGTGTTTCATGTTTTCATATTATGACCATGAAATAAACAGGTTTGTTAAAGAGCTAAATGTGCATGAATGAGCTATAACTATAAGCAGAAACAAATGGAAATTGTGCAACCACAACAAATGCGAAAAAATGAACAACAAATGATTCCAATTAATGCAAGCGTCAAAACGAATTGCCTTTTTTTCCTGGTGAAGCTGTAAAAGACACATTAAAATATGGTGCAGCTGTGTCCTCTGCACTGCATTTTTGAGCCACAAATACACGCCGCTTGTCCACATGTCATAAAACCCCATATAAATTAATGGTTTTCCTAACAGACATCAGGATCTTAAATCACAGTTTCCCCTCAGCCCTCCACTGAGGTCCGTATTATAGAAAGTTAGTGTCCCTGAAGTGGCTGCAAAAAGTCAGTAAAAGAAGAAAAAGTTCCGCTTCAGCAAAGCCCTGTTCTCTAAAAAATGTGAGTATTTAAAAATAATCTTGATTAAAAGAAAGCTGATAAAAAAGTTTGGGCAACAAGCTGATTAAATTAGAGGAAACTAAAATACCTTTTCTTTATGAAAAACTAAATGTGTGCATCCTGACCTCTTTTTTTAATCAAATGCTTATTGTCCTCAGTTGAAATCCACATAAGCTGCACAGGGCTGACTGAAAAAAGAAAACTGGATCACGGTCGCTAGTAAACCTGTCTCAGGCTTTGTGATTTATGGACAGAGAGATCATGTTCTTTTCTGACTCCAGCAAGCTCTTGCACTATCATCCCCAAGGTGAAACAATGCTTCAATATTTGGGAAAGCTCGCTGTTCCTACTTTAACATCTGGTTCAAAGGGTGCTAAATATTGAACAGCGTACTACTAATCTGAAACACTGCTTTGATAGGAGTCATCAAGAATGACATGAAGTTAACTTAAGCGCTCACTCACAGATTTTAATTTTTTTTTTTAAAAAGGGTCTCCTGCATGAATCACCCAGCTATTGAAAAAGTTATTATCTGTACCAGGGGCTGCAGTTACTCCTTCCAGCAGTCTGACAGTCTTACATGCATGAACGCTTTAGCTCAGGAAAAATGCAGGGAAAACTGAGGTAACAGAGGTTTGCACTAGACTAAAGTAATTTACCTATAATCTTCATCTCTGGGGTGTTATGGGGCCTTTACATAGTTTACAGTTAGTACATTCCCCTTATAAAATGACTAAAAATCCAAGCTTATAGTCCAGATGATGATCTGTTGCTTCTTCTTTATGTGTTCTTACATGTTTAATTACATTAATAAGTGAAGGGAGTGTTTCAGTGTTGGCTAGTGAATCATATTCATGTGGTTAAAATGCTGTCAGACTAAAACATTTTGTAAAATTGCAATTGCATTATATTTACATAAGATGTACGACTTTGTTTATATGCTCAATCTTATGGAGGCAAATTTAACTTTTGAAGTACAATCTTCTTCCCTCACTAATGCTCATCATATGTAGTGCATAATAATTTTTTGGCAGAACTCAGACAACAAACACAGACATGTAATGGCTTTGCTTTCAGCTATCCTTCTGAGCCATGTTTCCATCTGAAAAACAAAAAGCTGCCTGAAGCGACTATAAATGATATTCTTACTGCACATACAGCGTCTTGAGCCGCCACTCTTCCTAATATGTTGCTAAGAAAATAGAAGTAAAACATATAGGACAAACACAGATACAGTTCTAATGAGCTTGAAAGTTATTTACACCTTATTCTTTAACACACCCTGAACTTTCTTGGGAAAACTTTCTGGTCGTTTCTTTAAGTAGTCACTCGGAATAGTTTCTTGAAGGACATTCAAAGCTCCTCTTTGGATTTTGGCTTTCTTTTGTTCCGTTCTAAGTCAGGACAATCCAGGAATGCTTTTACTGCATTGGCAGTGTGTTTGGGATCACTGACATGCTGAAAAAGAGTTCTCACCAATCAGATGATTTCCATACGGTATTGCCTGGTGACAAGATCTCTAATACCACAGGCTGGTATTATGTCAGGTTTTTGGTTAATAGCTCTTTGGAAATCACCTCATCAGTACAAAAATAATATTTTATGCCAATCAAATTGTGTTATATTTGCCCTTTATTTATAGATTCAACTAAAGAAATGGTAACAAATTATGTGTTTTTGGAACAGGCTGCTAGTAACAAATTGCTGAAAGATACAATTTAAATGGGTCATATAAGTTTTCTGTTTTGTGCAGACACATCCTTTAAGTTAGGAGCCTTTTTATGCTTGACTGATTCATAGGTCAGCATTAAGTGGCTTAATAAACAAAACAAACAAACAAACAACAAACAAATATTCTTCTAAAGATGATCAGACTGGAGGACTGGACTGAAAATGAGTGAAAAAGCAGCCAATGTCTAAAGAAAACCCCTGAAAGACCTTCCAAAAGCCTGGAGAACAAGTGGTAAGGATTATTTCATGGATCAGATTTTAAAGAGTTAAGAATTAAGTCTGTTTCATTGGAAGCAAAATATAAAGAAATGAGGGGTGAAGCCAGAAATCTGCACACAGCTGTATGTTGAATGTTTTGTGTGAACGTAAAGTCACTGACCATATACGAAGAATACCATGTGGATGAGCCATAGTTATGACAAAGCCAGCAACGGAAGATTCACAAACGCACGCAGACATCAGTGGAGCAGTTTCCTAAAACAGTAAAATATCTCTGGCAGGAAAGTGTGCAAGGAAGGCCAAACATATTGGGTCCGGTACATCAACATCAAAACAGCCAAAGGCTGATCTAAGAGACATAAAAATGAGAAACACACAACGTGTTTTGTTTCTTCTAGAGACTGAGTTTTAAAATGTATTAAGATGTAAAGAGCTTTTTGTAACCAGTCAGTATGTGGAGAAAAGAGAAGCTGTGATTTAGGGGAATAACTGGCAAGTCACGTGTGGAAAAAGAAGCCTGATTAGTGATGTGTATTTTGGCCACATTCTGTTTCTGACATGAGAAAAAGAATAGTTGAAGTTTAATAATGAATTCACTTGTGTACCATTACTCACATTGCCAGACTCAAATGCAGGACTCAGTTCAGTGAAGGTTTATTTACAGTTCACAAGCCCAATATGTACAAAATCCAGTCGAGGTGGCTCTTCTATGTTGTCTTCTATGATGTTCTATGTTCTCTTCATTGGCTCTCTGTTAAATCCAGAATTGAATTCAAAATCCTGCTCCTCACGTATAAGGTCTTGAATAATCGGGCTTCATCTTATGTTATTGACCTTATAGTACCATATCACCCTATTAGAGCGCTTTGCTCTCAGACTGCTTACTTGTTGTTCCTATAGTATTTAAAAGTAAATTAGGAACCAGAGCATTCAGTTTTAAGACCTTTCTTCTGTGGAACCAGGTTCTAATTTGGATTCAACAAACAGACACCATCTAACTTTAAGATTAGGCTTAAAAAAAAACTTTCCTTTTTGCTAGAGCATATAGTTAGGGCTGGATCAGGTGACCCTGAATCCTCCCTTAGTTATGCTGCAACAGGTCTAGGCTGCTGGGGGATTCCCATGATGCATTGAGTATTTCTTCTTCAGTCACCTTTCTTACTCATTATGTGTTTGTACTCCTCTCTGCATTGAATCATTACTTATTATTAAACTCTGGCTCTCTTCCACAGCATGTCTTTTATCCTGGCTTCCTCCCCTCACCCCAACCAGTCACAGCAGATGGCCCCTCCTCATTGAGTCTAGTTCTACCGCTAGTTTTTCCTTCCAAAGTGCTTGCTCATAGGTCATCATATGATTGTTGTGATTTACTCTGTTGTATTATTGTATGGTCTACCTTAAAATATAAAGCACCTTGAGGCCACTGTTGTTGTGATTTGGCGCTGTATAAATAAAACTGACTTGAAGTATGAGAGTATAAAAGCAAGTATAAAAGTTAAACAAGGTAAAATTAGACTAAGATGGAATCATTATGAAGGGTATGCAATTTTTCATGGTGGGTTTCAAAGAGTAGGTAGCCTACTGGTGTGTGCAAACTACTATCCTTTGTATCTTTTCTGGTGAACCTTATGTTTCTATCCACTAAGTTGATGTGAACAGTGAAGGCTTCGACTTCTTGGGTTTTGATTTTGACCCAGGTGTAATCCACGTATCTGTACCAGTGGCTAGATGCAGTTCCTTTGAAAGAGACAAGAGCTTTACTTTCCACTTCCTCCATGTAAAGGTTGACAACAATGGGTGACACATGAGCCCATGGCACACCAATGTGCCATGGGCTCATGTGTTTTTTAAGGAGCTGACTTGCTGTAGTGATGTTCTCACATACCTACAACTCAGTTGCCTCAGTTGTAGGTATGCAACTGAAGAGAGAAACCACATCAAGGCACACTATGGTTTCATCTGCCATTGCAGTGAAGTCAGTATTTGATGTAATGGCATGTGTTACCCAAAAGGAGAGCTCGGACAGTGGTGAGGTGCTTAGAAATATTGTAGGTGGCTGAGTTTATACTGCTAACAATGGCTCTGAGTGGGACTCTTCTTGTGAATCTTTGGAAGTCCATATATACAGGGTATTGCATCCCCTGGGTACAGACGGTGGTATGCAGTTAATTATTCCTTATTGCTGTTTTCGTGGCTGTGATGACATCCACCATGGGTGGCTGTTATGGAGAAATTGCAAAATTAAGTCATTTGGCTAGTAACTTTTTCTTTTCAGATTCAGTGAAGAAAAGCTGTGATTTAGGGGAATGACTGGCAAGCCTGATTAATAACGTGTATTTTGGCCACTTTCTGTTTCTGACATTGTTGACATAATAAAAAGAATAGTCAAATTTTAGTAATGAATTTACTTGTGTACCATACCTCACATGGCCAGACTCAAATGCAGGACTCAGTTCAGTGAAGGTTTATTTACAGTTCACAAGCCCAATATGTACATTATGTCTGCTAATTTCTTCATCTACTTTTCCTGACTGTCTTCCGTTGTGGTGTCCTCCTGTTTTTGTCTGTACGGTCTACGTATCGACTCGGGATGATACGTTTTTGTTTGCAATGTACGGAATTTATGAAATTGTCTGTCTTTTCGTATAATTTGTTGGGCCTGCTGAGCCTTTCCACAAACTTAGAAACTTCTTCTTAAATCAGGGAGGGTAGGAGTGTTTTGAAGACTTTGGTTGATCTTATTCTGGAGTGTATCGATAGTGAAATGGACCTGTCTTATCCATTCAGTTAGAAGTCGGTGTGTGCTCTCCATAGAATCAACTTTGTTCTTTTTTTTTTTTTTTTTCACCTGTCCCGTGTGGTTCTTTGCCATCAGAATTATTGTCTAAAGGCTAAGAAAGATGCCCAATGGATTTACTTTACCAAATGGACCATTTGCAATCAACTTTGTTCTATGTCCCCTGACCATGGATCCAATTTGCAAACTCTTGGGAACAAGTCTGCTTTGTCTTCATCTTAGGTTAAAGCCTTAATGCCCACTCACAACTTGCATCAGTTGATCTCAGTAAGTCACATGATAGGGTGAGGCAAGGTTGCACAATGGTTTCATCTGAAACCTCTGAAGATAATGACCCACACCTTTTTCACACCATGGCTCATATGATGAGGCACATGACCATAGTAGGTCAACAGTCCTCTTAACGGACAAATCCCATTAGGGTTTAAATACCTGGGACTCTCCACCATTTGGTCTAATACTTGAATAAGCTTCTCTGATGAGAGGTGAAGCGTCGTCGAGGAACTTAAAGAAGTCCACTCGCTTTTCTTTCCGAGCTCCTTAGATTACCATGACCTGGATGACTACTAATGTGTTCAGCATGCCAGAGCACATGAAGGTATTCATTAGGTACATCAAGGTGTGGCTCTGGTATTTAGCCTTATCTCAGTTTGAGAACTGAAACAATCCGTTTTCATATCAGGGTTTGGAAAACATAATATTTACAATTAGCAGCAGTGCATGTCTAACCTTCCCGACAATCCTATGAACCACCAGTCATTGTGTAAAGTTCAGTAAAAATATACATATTTTAAGTCAGAAGGCGTAATTTAACCTAAACACACCCACAAGCTGCAGGAACGCACAAACCCATGAAAAGGTTGTAAAATAGTTTTCTTTACCATCAATAATAATAAAGTTTAGTTCAAGATGAACCTTCTAAAATGCAGCATTTACATAACTCCTAAAACACCAAAGGCAGAATGAAGCTCATCTCTAGGCAAAAAAGAAAAAGTATGTATGTCATCACTTCAATGTTTCACCTTTTCTATATGTGTAGATTGATGAATGTACAGTGTCTGACAGCAGAAAGATGCTTTTATTAATTCTGCCAAAGGGGTAAAGTTTTTCTCTAGTGAGGTTTTCTGCTCACCTTAAATCTGAGTTTGAGGCATGCACTTACAAGTATGATTAATGACACTTGTTTGCGTGCCAAAATGCAAATTTCTGGAAGGTTGTTATGAAAATGAAAAACTTTCAGGATGTATGCACAACACTGACTAGACTGATGAGTGATGCAGGGAGTGACTTTATTCAGGAGTTAAATATTTTAAAATGCATGAAGCATTTTTTTTAAAGGATTAGGACTCATTTGTGGTTTTAAGATTATTTAACCCCATATTTTGCATTTTCACTGGAATTTTAAGGTACAGTATTGTCTTAAAATGTGCTTTCAAACACTCTTTACATATTTAGTATCTTCTTTTAGCTATTACTGTAATAATTTGTAATATGTAAAACATGTTGATCCTGAACGTAGCTCATTGCTATAATTCAGTATTGGATTTGGATTAGTCCTTTATCCTTTTTGGCAACGGACCCCAGTGCACCATGGGATAAGTCTTGCAGGAAGCGAACCACTGCCCAAGAGTCACTGTAATGACTCCCAACATTGTTAATAAAAGTTAAACCTTGGTACGTCCAGACCCTTAGAGTATACAGCACAAAACAAGGCAGTTAGTACATGAACGGCGCTAATGCGTTAACAAGCTAACTGCGCGCAGCCCCTGCACGGGGTGTTCTGTGTTAACTCGCTAACGGAGGATTGCCGCATTAATGCGGTTATGGCGTTAATGTCATTTTAACGAGATTAACGGTGACAGCACTAATTTATATGAAAAAAAGGGGACAATTTAGCACCTTGCAAAGTAAATTATAGGCATGTATTATTAAACCTTTGTGGAAATATCATAATACATCATGCATATTTCAACTTCAACAAAAGGTGTTTTCGGTTAATCAATGCTAAAAATGAGTCTTTTTATCCCATTGCTAGATGGGTCCTGGGCAATGTGATGACATATCTGGTGTAGAAAAGTACTTTTGGGGGTCTAAGATGTACCTGTGTTTGACTGCTGAACTTCAGATTTTTTCGGAAGGAGTTTGTGGACAAAAAAACAATCAAGTACACAGGCAGAAATTTTGTGCATTAAAGTAACATCCACTTGTTTCGCTGAGTGAAACATTAATTTCAGAGTTATATTTTGCACTTTGCTATTACATCATCTGGAGAAAAACAAAATCATGGCATCATTTTACACACATTTTCCTAATTTAGCCTGACACTTTGAGCTTCTTTGGAGACCCTGTCTTGAATTCAAAACAAACTTCTACTGCCTAGAAACATGACTAATGATGTACTTGCTGCAGTCCACGGGGAAGATGAGGTAAGATCAGCCATTGCCTTAATGAAACATATTTTTTTCTGTATATGAAATTTATAGTGCATATGAACAATTAGCTTGTTTTTCATTTACAACATTCTGCCAAAGAAAACATCTCACTTGAGATTTTGCTTTATGATTTCTGACAGGTCATATTGTATAACTGTGAACTTTATCTGCTTTTGGCAAGGAAACACACCATGCTAAGAGCGCTACCACTGAGCAGAGAGGAAATAACAGACTGAAAATCTGGACCACAAAAGCACAGGGAATCCCATCGACGTCGCTCATGACTCTCAGGAACTGCTGGGGGAGGGGAGAGCTGTTGGTCAAAAGCTAATGACGGAAAAGAGTGAAATAGTGCCTTTACACTCCTATTACTGGCCACACAAGGATAACTCCTATATGTAATGTTTGTAAATTAAGTAACCTCCTAGCATACAGAATCCTGCATTTCCTCCAGTTATGGGCATGCTAAATGAAGTTTTTATCAAAGTTTCAACCCTAGTTTCATTAATGAATTTTAAGTACCAAGTCCAAGACACGATAAACCTGGCATCATCACACAGTTAATGTTTAGCATGGATTTCTAAAAAAGTTCCACTGGTTTGAGTTATCACTGGGGAATGCTTAATCCCATTATTTGCATTCAATGATGATCTTGGAAGTCATTAACTTTTGGAGTAAATTCATATGTGGATCTGAATGCAGGATTTTTTGGGAGGATTCCTCATCATAGCATGCCAGAGAAAATGCATATTTTGCATCATAAAAAATGCATAAAATAGAAACGAAGTAAGAAAATTTGGAGACATCACGGACTAATCTGAACTAAATAAAATATTATCATCTTTACACATTAAATTTCATCCTTATCTTAAATGCCCATGCAATGCACTGATAGCATTCAAAGTGGGTTCAGGAATTTTTGGTCAAGCGTCTAATATAATCCAATCCAAAATACAGTCTGGAAGGAGGTATTGTATTATTGTTGAATGGTATCTTAATTTGTTGTACTTTAAGATCTCAAGATCACCGTGCAAACCTGGTCAGGGTTATAGTGGCTGTAGCTCAGGTGGCAGAGCAGGTCAGCCACTAATCAGAAGGTCGGTGGTTCGATCCCAGGCTGCACCCTGGCTGCATGCCAAATATCCTTGGGCAAGATACTAACCCCGTGTTTGCCTACTGGTGGTGGTCAGAGGGCCCGGTGGCGCCTGTGTCCGGCAGCCTCGCCTCTGTCAGTGCGCCCCAGGGCAGCTGTGGCTACAATGTAGCTTGCTATCGCGAATGGGTGAATGACTGAATGTAGTGTAAAGCGCTTTGGGGTCCTATGGACTAGAAAAGCGCTATACAAATGCAGGCCATTTACCATATAGTCTGCATTTTGAGTTTGCCTCATAGCAGCAAAGGCTTAAAGCTCAAAGCTGTCACTAACGCCAAGAGAAATAAAACAAAGAGTGTTAAACAGCTGTGCAGTGTTTAGAGCTTCTGTTCCACAGGAAAACACAATTGTAGCATCAGTCATAACAGATTTTATAAACTTCTATTAAGACAATTTGTTCTTGGTATTTAAAGTAGCAATATAAAACATTTTAATGTGTTTGTAAGTTCACACTGTCCCTAGGTTTGTAGGTTCCAAAAATACAGAAACGATGCTTAGTGTTACATGGAGGAAAGACCATTCCTTTTAATTTTGGGAAATGTAAAATTTCCTATTGTACAGTATAGGCTAAAAGTGTTATCCCATTCACAATGTAGTCAGTATGAAAGAGTTAATATCCTTATTTTATCATGCATGGAAGCTCTTCTGCAAGCCAAAGCTCATGAAAACTAGGGCATTTCACAATATTTGGGTTGGCCCAGGTAATGAAAGGTGCTGGACTTCAATGTGATGAGCTGCTTTGAAGAAGAATGATGAATATCCTCAGGTCTGCTGCCAGGTTGTAAATCAGAAACAGTGAACAAGGTCAAATGTATAGTGAGTTCATGCACTGCTGAAACCCCTCCAGAAACAAAATGTACTGACAACGTTTTTCAGTGATGTTTCAGTAAAACGAAGAGAATAAACTAATCACCGGATGTCAGAGTTCTTGTTTACCAGATCTCCTGTGTCCACCTGCCAGTGTTGGATAAAATATGCAGAAAGTGGTTCATTCTTTTGATCCTTGTGCACAAAGCCAACTATGACATTTGGGGGAAAAAAAACCCCCATGAGATTACAGCTGCCTTTGGTCAAACTAGTCAAAAAGTTTTGTTTTACTTTTTCTTTTTCACGTGTAGATACTAAATGCCAATTCAGTGCTAAAAGAATCTATGAATGTCACAACAACATCTCTGAAAAACATTTATTACATTATTACATTATTAAGTGAACTGCATTGAAATTTAGAAAAAAAAAATCCAGATTTTTATCTGAATAGGACAAAATGAACTGCCCATAAACACACTTAATTTGCAATTCCAAGGAACTGTGTGTGTTTTTGTGTGTGAAATACTTGTATATCCTCAGGTTGTCTAATTGCCACCTAATCATTACAATGATTTGCATGCCCAGTTAGTAATTCTACTATAAATATTCAGTCACGCACATGAAACTGATTAAGGCATAATGAAAACAATGAAAACAACCAAAATGTGCATAAAATATAATATCTGTCTCGCTAACTAGAAAGATTTTTGAAAAAGTAGTATAGTTACAGACCACTGAACTGAAGACCATTTCTTATATAGTTAAGCCCATACATTTTTTAACAACAACAATATTTTCTCAGTTGGTCTCCATATGCCACCACAGTGTATTATAAATCAAACAGCCAAGATGCGCCTGACAAGCAGACTTTCAGTTTCATTTCAATTTATTGTTTAGCAATTACATCCATTTTTATGTCCCTCATTTTCAAAGGCTCAAAATTAATTGGACAAATAAATATAAGTCCAGTCCAGTCCAGAATCCATGGGCAAAAATCTAATGATTTCTCTTTTGAGATGCTTTCTTAGGACTTCACTTCATCTCCAGCTGTTGCTGTTTCGTAGATGTCTACCTTCAGTTGTGTCTTGAGTAACTATAGATTATGACCTGCTGGGTTGAAATCTTTGGCATTGCCTTCTTTGCCTTGAGAAACTTTTCGCTTTTCCAGTATATTTGTGGGTCATTATCCATTTACACTGCGAAGTCGCTTCCAGTCAGTTATTATATGCAGTCACATCAGTTAATACAAATCCTTGAATAAAGCTGGAAGTTTTCACTTCAGTCTAATCTTGACTGCCATTTAAAATCCACTGTGGTTGTGTAAAGAGGCAACATTTTTAAAAAAGAAAAAAAAAAAGAAAAAAACAAGAAAGACGTGTCATTCAGACACAACTGTATTTTGTCAAGCATCAAATACCTCTATTATGTGATTTAGGTCTTTAATCCAGTACCATAAATGTCCTGTAATACCTTATTTTTGAAGTGAGCTATTGCTTCTTTTTTTCTTCTTTTTTTCTTTTTTTTGTGTGTCCCGTTTGGATCTTTAGCCATCAGAATTGTTGTCTTAAGGCCAAGAAAGATGCCAAGCGGATTTATTTTACCAAGTGGATCATCATGGCCTTGCCATATTGGTCCATTTGATTGACCTTTTGATTGACCTTTATTATAATTATGTATTTATTTTATTTCTGGTTGCTACAAATGGGACAGACATGACTGGGGTATAGGACATTGAGAAAGAATGAAAGAAAGAGAGGGAGAGAAAGAAAAACAGAGGGGAGAAGAGATGGTGAGAAAGGGGGGAAGAAAGAAAGAAAAACAAACAAAACACCTGGATCACCTGTATGGAGAAAAAAAACAGAAGAGAAAGCAAAAAAAAAAAAAAGAGCAACGTAATAAATACAGCACCATCACTAAACTAACTAGCAGTATAACAGTAGATACTAAATATTAAACGCTATTGTGCAGCACGCAAGATAGACAGCGCACGATGTGCTCTGAGGCAGCAGCCAAGAAAGGTGTAGTCCGTGTCTGTGAACACCCGTGTGTACACCTGTGTGCATACCTGTGTGAATCAGCATGCTTGTATTCCAATGGTTTCTCCATGTAACGATCTGCTAGGGAGTGTAGGGAGCCATAGCCCCGTCCACCAGGGTATGAAGCAGGTATGGAGGAGATCCAGGCCCCAGACATCCAGAGGCCCCAGAGTACGAGGACCCGAGGAGGACCACCAAAAGGGGGGGAACCGTGCCACCCTCCTGGGAAGAGCTGAGTAGAGCCCCAAACGAGAGGTCACTTAGCAGCTACAGAGCAGAGGCCAGAGGGGGTTGCAGTGGCGTGCCCGCGGGCTCTGCCGGCAGCCAGCTGTGCCAGAGAGGACCGAGCTTCAGGCCCAGAGGCCAGAGGCCTGAGGGCACCCCAACCCCCGGAAGGGGCCCAGCCGGGCCACAGGCCCCAGGCCCCGCCAATCGGCCACCAGGAGTGAGCCAGTACATACATGAGTGCCCAGCCCCAGTCGACAAGAACCACCAACACACCAACGTCTGAGGGCATCAGCCGCTGGCAGGGAGTGTGGTGAGGGGAGATAGGCCTCCATACTTAGGAGGGCCTGAGATGTACCCAGAGAGGTTGAGTCTAAGACCCAACCTGACATATAGACACAGACGAACAGGGGTGCATTCCCACCCCCATATACACAACCAAATACTCGGCACTCACCCAACGTGTAGACAGACACAAATAGACACTGCACAGACAGTCACACTCCCCAAACAGAGGGGCAAGCCGCTCCTAGACCCAGGAGATGTTACCCTTCTCTCCTATGACTGTAAGGCCTGGTCACTAGTTATTGCTGGTACTACAGTTTATGGTGCAGCAGCTGCTATCATGTTGGCTAATTTGACTGCATCTGTTTTTACTTGTGATATCTTCAATAAAATTTAATATTAGGGACTAATACCAAAAAAGTCAGCAGTAGTTTATGATTTTCTGGTCAGTATTGAGATTATAGAGCAAGGGAACCAAAGGCTGTTTTTCCAGACTTCTGTGCAACCAGTTGCCGCTTGCTTTTCACCTTTCAGGATCAATTTACATGCCAGTAATATTAAACAGTTGAGAATTATTTTGTGGATAGTCTTCAGCTGTACTGAGAGAAGCTCCAAAGAGCTGGCTGTTCAGATTTTCTGGTAAGTAACCTGAATTTTTGTTTAAGCCTGTTTTTGCTAGCCTGAATTAGCATCTGACTTAGCATCTAATGGATTATGGGTATACCTTGCAAATCAAGCTAGCTAGTTAGAACTATTGATAGAACTACTGAGAAACAGAACTTAGGTACATACAGATATCTTATTTTAAAAAATACACATACATACATACACAGGTAGACATTCAGATGTGCTTAAGAAAGTGAAACTGGTCAGAGTTGTTTCTTAAAAATATTGCACTTGTGTACCAAAATTTGTATAGAATTAAAAATGAATAGTATTGCACCAGGTTTAGATTGACATAGCGTGTTATTGATTTATTTTGTTTGATGTCAGAGTTCCCAGATGAATTTGGCATAAAAAATATTTCTTGATTGTGTAGTGCTTGCTTTGGACCTAGAACATTTGCCTGAGGGCAAGCATTTAAACAGATGATAGGCATGTTGAGTTGTAGCCTTTAGCTTTCAGTCTACTTTCTGCAGGCAGCTTGATATGTATGCATCATCAAGAGCAGGTAGCTGTGTTTTTGTTAATGTTTTATGCAGTTTTTATGAGTCTCTTTAGATCTCTTTCTTATCCGCAAGAGAGCTGTCATCTTACCATATGTCAATGTCCTTTAAAAATGACAACAACGATAACAGCAATCAACACTTTTCAGCCAAACTGCCAAACTCAAAACTGAGTGATACCACAGTGGCGACAATTTTTTATGCCTTTATTGCTTTTTTATGTTTTATTCAAGTTTTCTAAAGTCTTTCTCTTTACTGCAGTGTTTTGCAGTAATAAAATATAAAAGCAGGTATAGTGCGTATATGGTGCATCTGTAGCCAAATTCTAATGTTATTGCCTCTGTGTAAAGAGATTTGTGTAATTATATTCGAGGGGATTTCTTTAACCAAGACATCTGTGAGTGTTCAGTGCCAGATTTTTCCTCATTCAGTTCAAAAGTGCAATGTCTTTGGGCCAAGTGAAAAACTATGTTGCTATTTGGAATGACATTGGCCCATTTTGTATCCAGTTTTAACATTTCAAAGCACACCCTTAGTAACATGAGTAATTCCCCAGAAACAATATTTCCTTGAACTCATGTTATACAATTTAAATAGCTACTGCTTTGCACTTAATAAATATCCCGATTTTGTGGACATTTAGCATTACCATAGCCTTACCTTATAGTTATACATCTGATATTTGATGTAGTTATATCAAACTTTTTTGTGGGCTTTTTCTTATTAACATTATTACTTAGCTCTTAAAATGTATTTAGTTCTTTAAAAAAATCTTTAAGAATCCAATTGTTAAAAGTCTTGTGGTACATATTCAACTATGTTCATTAGTCTGTGCATGTCTGCTATTTAATTATGAGCAGATAAAGCTTTTAGAACTGACTCTTGCAGCTGAATTACATTAAAGTGGGGAGAAAGAAACAAAACAATGGCATTTATGGAAGTTTCAAGTGTTCATTCTATGTGAAATCTGTTCTTTTACAATGTACTATAATGTTATTCTCATGCATCTTTTGGCCAGACAGGGTATTATGTGAAACCTTGGCATTCATCATCAAACACAATCTGCTTGTGAACAGACATGAATATAAGATTGGATCCATCGAAATGTCATTAACACTGATAACTATGTTGTTGTGTAAATTAAAGCTGTTTTTGTTTTTAAATTTATGGACAATTAAAACTATGTTCTAATTAAAGACATGTGGGTTTGGAAGTTCTCAAAAGCATACTTATGTA
This sequence comes from Maylandia zebra, assembly GCF_041146795.1. Lineage (NCBI taxonomy): Eukaryota > Metazoa > Chordata > Actinopteri > Cichliformes > Cichlidae > Maylandia > Maylandia zebra. Next base: position 31,513,870 of record NC_135180.1, read on the forward strand.
ACATACATTTTGAGAAAAACACTATCTTGTGAAGCAAGAGAGCAAATAAAACTCTTGGAAAAAGATTCTCAAAAAACCGTCTGATTTAAATTTACAGAAAATTATAACTGTGCTCAATTTATGTTGTTTTGGCAATTATTCCTGGTTGTCTGTCAGAGAATGAATGATTATGTAACTTCTGAATCTGCTTTTCTTTATGAAATATACCGCAGAGATGGAAAATAAGTCACTGTGCGCTAAGCCTTAGATGACCTACATTGCTGTTGGGCTTAATAGTCTTAGTTTTGTGACCATACAAGGTAAAAATAAAATAAAATGCAAAACACAATGAAGAAACTATGATTGTATTTTGTACATAATGCTCACCTGTACTCGGAATCTCATGTGAATACCTTTAAATTGTACTTTGTGAGGGCCAAGTCTATACACGATGGGGCTGCAGTTGAACTTCATCAAACACATCCAGTGTTCCAGAAATATGACAGCTTGTTGGAGCCAGTGCTGCTTTCATGCAGCTGCATCCAGGCAACCTCTGATATGCACATTTGCTGGACTGGAGTGTTATTTTGGTAGAGTGGCTGATGGGGATCAGTTAAAACTGAGAGAAACTTTCCATTAGATTCTACATTTATTGGTCAGATAGGGTTTGTCATATACATTTCATTGTATTATTGTTACATCTTAAATACTAATGTCTCTGCAGTTCTGCGATCATTAAAAATCGATAAGCCCTGATTAGTAAAGTAAAATATGATAATAACAGCTAAAGAAAAAACTTTTAAACAACGGAAAAAGAAAAAAGTTTAAAAATGGTGTTCAAAATTTGTAGCCTGATGCACCTTCAAATGCTGGTTTATTTCAAGCACAGATGACCCATGTTATTAGGAGAATCTGATAAAAGTCAACACAACAAAACTAGGTACAAGTGTCTGAAAGCTTATTAAAGGGATGCTGCACATGCATTTGCCGACTCTGTTGTTTTGTTTATAGATGAGAAGACAGTTGCTTTTTGGTGATGAGCAGTGGAAACTGTTGTACTAAGTCAAGTGAAATTGGAGACTGTTGTTATTGACAAGAACGGTCTTATAAATGACCAAATAATTGATTGGTAGATCGCTGCTGAAGAGAGCATGGAAAATCACAAGGCAAATGGAAAAGTAACATGATCCCGCACCAGATGTTTTCAGAAGAAGTTGTAAATGTATAAAATAGTGCCCACTGTGAGTCTGACTGCAGAATGTATTAAACTTTATCTGTAGCTAGGTTTGCATGTTACTGTAGGTTACACTTTCTAGATAAAATAGAAATAGATAAAATGTTTTTTTAATGTTTTTTATTTTAGATGTAAAAAATAAATGGTTTCTTTTTTATGGCTGAAATCCATGAAGATAATATCAACATAATCCCACACGGTACCTAAAATGTGCTGCAGAGGTATGTTTCAGCACTGCTGAATTTGAGACATTCAGTTTTAATCCCTTTGTAAATAACACAAACTTATCAAACAGAAAATGAAGGTGCTTTGTATTTCTTTCAATATGCTGAAAGAAACAGCATCAACAATGTGAAATAAAAATGTGTTTAATTTCTATTAGGTAAGAAAAATGTAGCAAGCCGACACAAGTGAGCAGCTTCTCCTGTCAAATATTCAGTAATGAAACCTGTCATCTATAATTAGAGGTATAAAAAGTTGCCTCACAGTTCTACTTCAATGCAATTGAGCTTTTGACAGTTCATTACTTGTTAAAACAGCCACAGAGTACAGATGTGAGCAGGTTTTAGGCCATATGGTGCAGGTCTCGCTCTACAGAAAATACTAAGATATTATTTGTGCTTCTTTGCTTGGTAGACAAATATTATTTTTGATTTTCCACAAGCTACTGACTGCATGAGCAGTTGTGATGCGTCACGTGGGCTGTCATTAGGGATGTTTTGGGGAAAACAACATATAAATGGCAAAACACTGATTATTTGTATGATTTCATCATATCAGCCCATGTGAACCAGCTGCCTGGATCACCAAAGTTTGTTGACGATTCCTGTAAATGATTTCTGATGTGAAATAACAGATAAGAAAAAAAACAAAACGTTTTATATTTTGCCATGTCTGTTTTGTGTGTTGCAAAAGTTTCTTGGCTGCTTGAGGTTTTAAACCGTTTTAGTGTATCCAAGAAGCCATAAACTGCACTGAGGAATTTTTCTCATGAAACAATAATGCAGAAGCTGGTGCTGACCCAAATATCTGTACATAACAGCAAACATAATGTCCCTGTAACCTCAGGGAAGTATCTCAGCTGCATTCACACATAAAAAAACACATGTTACTTACATATTCTTTTGACAAATGAAATTCGGCAATGCATTTTGAAATGAAATGTAAGTAATTTGCAATTGATGCCAATGTTACAATTTATTTTTTCATCATATTTTGTAGTTTTCATAAATTATTTGTAGTTTTTTAGTTAGACTTTTTTTTTTATGAGTAAAGGCAGTTGACTCTTCTTGAAAATGAGGATAATGCAGTTATTTTTTAAACCAATTTTGATGTTTATTTTGTACAGAATCCAAACTGCCTGGATCCTTTTAAACTGGCAGATGCATGGCTAAACCACTGAAAGGAATGACTCATAGGTTTTGGTATCTACAGTTCTGTTTCCAATGAGTTGGACTGACTTTACAACTCTTTTAAACCCTCTTTTAGGTCACTATTAAACTAAAATGGATGGCTGGATATGTAAAGCGCTTTGGGGTCCTTAGGGACTAGTAAAGCGCTATATAAATACAGGCCATTTACCAAAAAAATACTACTATGAATTTATAGTGAGCAAAATATTTTCGAAAAAATACTGGAAAAGTTAAGTAAATATAAAGCACACATCCACAGGCAATCTCACATTTAATAAAGTTAATTTGGCAAAGGGTCAGCAACAGTCACAAATGTGAAAAACGCCATCAAATGGCTATAATTGAGTACATTACATTATGGCATAATTTGTGTAAATATTTTTGAAATCACTGCTTAGTAGCATTTCCAAAATGTATGAAAAGCATTAAAGCTGAACAACAATCAAATTTTGGTAGAAGAAATGCTGCTACCCATACTGCCATAATACAAGCATATAGAGGAGCATGACTCTAATAAAGGTGCTAATCTGTTGGTCCTGTGTCTGGATATGTCACTCATTGAAAACAGCTGGCACATTATAAAATTAAAATAACAAAAGAAGCTTGCAGTTACTCACTAGATAAAATCCTATATCAAGTGGCAAAACATTTTCAAAGCTATACATTTTTCTCTGAGTAGGACCATCATAATGTTAAACATTTAACAGGCTAACAAAAGCAGAATTAGCATACTTAAAAAAAGTTATGTTATTTGTGTACTGTTTTCACTTTAATTTTATGGTCAAACTTTTGTGGAGTAAAGAATTTTTTTCCAAGCACAAATTTAGTTTTAACATCTCAATGAAACAAAACTTACCATTTAAGAATTTTGCAAAGACTTCAAAATGACACAATCTCCACTAATGCCCTGTTCAAACAGGCATATTTATCTCAACAAAAGCTTTTTATTGGAAGATGTTTGGAAAATAGAAGGCAAAGCCAAAAGCATTCAGCTACATCATTCCAAATGATAGAGAGAGAGACAAATTTACATTACAATTTAAACAATATACAGAGAAAAAAAATACAGTTAAAGTCAGAAAACATGTTTTTTTTTTATTTTTTATTTTATCTTTATCATGCTTAGATTTTGAAAATTTTCAGGCAGCTTTTAACCTCTTTGCGTTAAGCAAAGTCATAGAGAAGCTCAAAATTGAAGTATTTTATTGTAAATCTAATGAATGAATGCATTCAGACTATCCTATAGCTGCTTTGACTTTCTGTGTATTTAAAATCATGCTGAAATATTCATGTGAACTTGCTTTATATACATTCAAAGCACCATTAAAGTGTTTATGAGAGTAGTTTTTTTTGTCAGGTATACCTATTACAGTATGAATTTTAGGCACAGCCCTTGTATTAAAACACCAACTTTAAAATCTGGGTTTGACGTCTCTTTCGGCTTTTAGCCAGGAGGTGTTCTCATCGGCTTGTGCTCAGTCCCTTCCCCTCCTCCTGCTGCCAGCTGGAAAAAAGAGAACAATAAATATTTGTCAGTCATGTGGATTAGATTGTTGTCGAAGTCTAAAAGATATACTGTGCTGAAGTTTGGCATCCAAACTCTCATCACTGCCCAGATGGAAACATCAAACACATGGAGCAGGAGTGATGATGATGACTTCCCCTCTTGGGAAGTGTATAGTCTCAGAAACTATACAGATGGATGCTGACTGGATGTGGGTCTCACAAAATGTTGTATAACAGCCACTGAAGCAACACATTTCTGCATAGCTTTTGAGGAGAGCATTGTGGCAGCAAGCATGACAGCAGATGAGCAAAGAGACTGCAGCTGGAATAAAGGAATGTTGATTTTTGGGGAATTGTATTTGCATCTTTCTTGTTGAAAGTTAGATGAGAAGACTGATACCATTACTGTATGCACAAGACAAAAATGAAGCTATAGCAGCTGGCTTAACTAAGCACAAACCCGGAAATAACTAGCCTGGGTCTGTACCAGCACCAGTTAGTGATTTGTCATCTGTTTAATCTATAAAAAATCGGTATTCTGAAACAGCACGTGGTTTTACAGAAGGCTTTGTGCAGGATTATATTTTCTTGGCATTACAGTGTGATTGCCAGCCATCTCTTCTGTCTGTGTTAAACTAAGCTAATGGGCTGCTGGCCCTCTCAATCCATAAATGAGAGTGTTATCAGTTTTCTTATCAAACTCTCAACAAAGAGTGAGTAGTGTAAGCAGATTTCCCAAAATGTCAAGCTATTCCTGTAGGTACCAAAGTGATTGCAGGGATGTGTTGGACATATGGTACAGGAAGAGAATGGAGCATAATTGAAGCCAAAGTCTTAAAGTGACAGTCTAAACTATCTCACACTGTGCTGCATTAATTACAATTCCAGGTCTCATTTCTTTCTGTCTTTCTTTCTATTTCTTTTTCCTTCTTCTTCTTCTTTCTTTCTTTATTTTTTACCTATAACTCTTCTGGGATTATTTCCTCTGGAACTGCCTTCTATAAAGGCAAAACAAACACACAAATCACACATTATTTATGAATTCTTTTCCTGCTTTCCACTTCCTAGAGACTTGGAAAAAAAAACTCACTTTGGATTATTTTGGTAAGCCTTGATGTGTCAAGATCGCTCGCTTCAATGGTGGAAACTTCTGAAAGATCGACTCCTGATGGAAAAATGAAAGTATCTTTAAAGTGATGCTAGAATATTTGGCAAAAAATATCAGATAAGCGTAATAACACATAAATTCTAACTAAATACTGTTTAATAAGATTTAAAGTCTATTATATGTATTTAAAAGTCACCTATGATGTGTGTATAAATTATCTTTATTATATTCTATATTATTTTATTTGTGATAGCTAAATTCAGAGAGCTCTAATCTTATCTAAAATCAAATCTAACAATAATTTATTAATATTATTAATTAATAATCACACAAACAATCCTTATTTTTAAGTTTCCAAAGCATTTCACTGACCTTCCAGATCAATGTTGCTGGTACCAGTGCTGACTGAGTATTGAGGCCCTGGAAACAACAACATTTGTGAGTTCTTAATATCAAGTCATATGATTGTGTTTTACACTTAAGAAATACTTACCAGAGACAACCCTGGTAACCTTTTGGACGGGGTTCTGCCTTTCAATCACCCTGGTAACCTTTTGGACGGGGTTCTGCGTTTCAATCACCCTGGTAACCTTTTGGATGGGTTTCTGCTTTTCAATCACCCTGGTAACCGTTTTTTTGATGGGTTCCCTTTGAATGACCCTTGTCACTTCTTTTACCCCAGGAAGTGTAAAAAAGCAAAGAAGCCATGTTTTACTACACTGAAATCAAGAGTGCACAGCATTGTATACTGATCAACTTCTGTACAGCCAACACACACAAAAAATAGTTTCAGTGAAAAATTTCCATGAAAGAAAAGGCGATTCCTAATCAAAGGATATCTACTAATACAATTGTGTTATAATTTTCTACAGCTTTATGATTTGCTTTAGCACAGCTTTATTTTAAATACATATGACTATTATGTCAGTGATATCTAAATACTGTGTTTCAAAATTTGTAATTAACTAGCTTTCAGTGCATGACTGCATGTAAACTGACAAGTTTGGCTACATAAAGTGCACTGTGAATTCCTGGTTGGTAATCTCATAAAGATTCCCATAGTTTTTAATGTACACTGTACCCTCCCTGCCCTCACTGTTCACCATCTTGACTACCTTAATGGAAATGGAGTGATACCAAACAATTTATGGCAAGTGGAAAGAAGAAATGTCAATGGATTAATGAATGCTAATCTTAGCTAACTGCCTAATGTTTTTTTTTTCTTCTCAGGCATTGACAGGTATTGTGTGAGTGCCTCAGGATGGGGCATTGAACAGTTAGCAGAATGTGGTAGCTAGATCAGCAGTCATAATCAAATATTACGGTTGTCATTAGATGAGGAATATATTGTTTTTATTTTTTTCCACTGGTCTTTTGAAATTCCTCAGTTTTGTGCTTGCAACAGTTTTATTAAATATAACTGGTCATACTTCACTGATTAGGAATCAAATGATGTTGATATTCTTTAATCACCATTACTATACTTTCCTGAATGACACAAGTGACAGTCCTCTATAATAACAACATGAAATACAGAGTTATTAATGACAGTGAAACATGCAAACTACTTACTCAAAAATGTAAGGGGAATTTCCTGATATCTGAATCCAGAAATGTACTGTAAAAAAGTAAATACAATTGTTAAAGCATATTAAATGTCTATGCTGCATAATAAAGCATATAATTGCTCAGCTCAGCTGAAAAATATAAATAATTAACAACAATAATGTTCAATCAGAACCATTTTACTAAAATAACCACTAGCATAATCTTCATTGTATGTTCTATTTCTTATACTTTACATGGAATTATAACAATTTTGTTACGACTTAAATAAAGAATAAAAAAACTGCAAACTAGACCCAACCCAACATCTCGGGAACTTTAAAAACAAAAAACAAATTAACCTTAAATTGAATATAAGAGATGAGCTTCGTCAGAACCATCTGGAGTTCCTGGGATCCAATAGGGATTTCTACAAGACAGCACAGGGCGTTGACCGCAATTAGGTATTTACAGTTATCACGTTTCTTGGCAGATTTATAAGACAATAACTGGATGAAAGTTTTACCTTCAGGATACAACAGCTTGTTGACAAAGTGAATGACTCCATTTGTGGCCATCATATCAGCCTCAGGGACTTGAACAGAATTAACCTTCACAGTGTTGTTTGCCTAAGGACAACCATTTCAAACAGTTACAGACAAGAAAACCACAAAGTGTTGGGTGTGAATGAAACCACATACTAAAATATGAAGAATAATCTCTGTCCCACATTAAATATCATTAGCTTACTGGAGTCACTGAGTTTCAAAGTGACTTTTAATCAGACAATATTCATGAACACTACCATATAAAACAGTTTTACTGAATACTTAACTCTTTACGATTAAATTTAAAAAAGAAAAAGAAAAAAAAGGGATTTATCTGAAGTATAAGGTTTAATAGATTAAGATATATAGTTTCCATCTGGATGCACAAAATACCTACAACTACAATTTTAAGGTTGCTGCCCTGGAGGGACTTGAGAAGGTTTGTCACCCCAGGCTCCAAACCACCGCCAATGAAGATACCATTATTGATGTGATACAGAAGGATGGTTCTGAGTGCATTTATGTCCTCTGAAATAAAGCAAAGACACACACATAAGCTATTATTGTATTTTGCATTTCTAACTAGACTTTTACTGCCCAACAAATAAATAGACAAAAATGTCTTGTAAACGTACTCTTCAACACAGCCATGTCTCTTTCACTTAAACCTGCAAAAGCCTTGTCGCTTGGGGCAAACAGAGTAAAGCCTCCCTCCTGTCGAAGCACGTCAGTCAAGCCAGCAGCTTCCATCAGAGACAAAAAGATCCTAAAGAGCAGAGAAGAAAACTGTAACTTGGCTGTTGTAGACGCCTCTAAGGGATGACATATTGCAGCAACAGCACTTTCCCATTCCCATATGTGCCATGTGGATTTAATGTAATGATTGTCAAGATGTGGTTTGAGTATTATACTGGTTTTTAAGACCACAGTCCATTTATATTACCATTGTACTTACTTGAACCCTCCGTTTTCTGTCAGAATCTCGTACATAGTTTTTTCTGCAGGTTTCAACAGAGTCCTCATGAGATGAAGGGCCCCATTGCTTCCTTCTTTACTGCCTCGTATCAGGCAGGAATTCTCGATGCACACAGCCTGCAGATGTGAAACAAGTTGAATAAAAGAGAATAAACTTGAAATCTCAAAGATTTGAAGATTGATTGAGGCTATTGCCTATAACAAGTCTTTAATGGCCTCCAGCTATAACTACTGGGCAAATCTTTAGAGAAGAGTACTCACTGAACGATAGATGAAGACCCGAAGAAGTTTCCCTCCGATGGTCTCCAGCTGCTGGCCATTGTACAGCTGTCCCAGAACAATCTTATTCTTCAAGATGTGGTTCTCCAGGATAATTTTGAGTAAGTCCTGATCCATGGACATTATTTCATCTGCAGAGGAAAGAAACAGTTTTATGATTCTCATTTAAAATTAATTACACCAGGAAAAAAATACATTTACATTTAAAGCACTGGCTTCAAAAAACTGTATTCTTACTACTTTGACTACCATTACCCTAAAGCAGTAACAGACATATTTTGACCAAAGTCGACTCTGTACTCATTGACCTGGCAGTTCTGCAGATAAACCACAAATAGTGTCCTACAAATGACGATAAATGCTCTGTAGGTCCATGTTCACAGACAGACAGAGGGAATGTTTATGGATTGAGCAAGAAATATCATCATCTGTCACAGTTTTCCTGATTTTCTTGGACGTGTCTTATGTCAAGATAGACAATAAATAGATAAATGCACAGAATAAATGTGACAACATTAATTGATAACAGTCACTTTTAGATTTTCTTATTGTGGAATTCTTTACATCCACTGACAAAAGATTATCAATATAAATAAGATACAATTTTTCCCTAGCTGACTACAATTAATTGTTTCCTAAAACATGAGAAGCATAGCGGCTACTTTTTCCACATATGACATTAAGATTTTGCATGAATTCCATGAAGCATTTTTAAAAAATCGACATTGCCACCTGCCGAGTGGATAAGAGAGGAAGTGCAAGCGGTATAATGAGGAGTATATGACTCACCACTAAAGACACTGTTGAATGGAGCCAGTAAAGTGTACTCTGCATCTGATCTCATGCCACTAGAAAGGCCCAGCTCAGACACCATGTCACTGAAGGTTGACTGGGAACTTCCCAACAGTTCCATTACCTGCTTAGCTTAAAGAGGTAAAGGAAATCCTGACGGTTTTAGAATATGAACTATAGAAAAAATATTTACATATTCTTCGATATACATATTGTGTAATAAACAAGGCATGCCTGAATAGGAAGCAAAGAGGTGCTCTAACCTGAGTCTGGAACAAGTGCTTTGTCAATAATGTGGATGACACCATTGGTGGTGACAATGTCCTTCTGACGCACCATTTTAATGCCATTGACTGTCAAGCTTTCGCCATCACAGCCAATTTCAATGTTGTTGCCCTCCAGTGTCTCATAAGAGGTGCCAGCCAGGATACCCTCAGAGCACTGGATTGAGTCCAGGAGGTGGAAAGACAGAAGAGCTGAAACAACAATAAATAAATAAATAAATAAATAACTAAAATATTTGAGTTAATATATGATTTAGTTGTGTAAGTAGATGTTTGTCTGATACACTGGGACATTAATGTTTTTTCCTTTGTTATACCAAAGTCAAGGAGGTTATATCCAAGAAACCTGCATATCCTTTAGATCCCAGTGGTCCTCTAGTGTGGGGAACTGTTCTGATCTGAGCACGGCACAGCAAATATACATGAGGAAATACAGATGAAGTACAACTTTTTACTATCTCTTGGTGCTTAGATTGATAATTACCTTGAAAGCCTTTTAGAAATTCTGAATTCTGATTCTTTAAGAAATCACAATGTATATCTCAACACTTTAAACAACAACAAATATTACTGATAATTATACGAGTATATTTTATGAAGATACATATAGCAGTAAAAAAAAAAAGGCCATAAAAATGTCAAATTATGTGTTACATCATATGTTTTCAAACTCACAATTTAATGCTTGGCTTGAAAGAAGAAAGTTTTTTTTTGGTTCAAGTTAGCTTTTAAAGCTAAATAAGCTCCAGATCTATTGTGGCTTCATCTGTTTTGAATTGGAAGAAGCTCAATGCGCAACCATACTCCCAGCAACCACTACATTTCTTTTCCAGTACTTCCATCAGTAAACATCGTTCTGCTTCAATTAACTTAACACTAAAAATAAGCCTTTGAAGAAGTCTGATTTACCTTTGAGGGCCTGCTTGTCACTCTGAATTCTTTCCAGCACATCGATGCCGAGCTGCTCAAAGGCTTCATTGGTCGGGGCAAAAAGAGTGTAATGTCCTGGCTGACCCAGTTTCTCCAAAAGCTCAGAATTTTGAAATAGATCCTAGAAGATTATTTCACCATCAATATTATATTTAGTGAACTTCATTATACTGCAAAGCAGCATACAAAGAAAATATTCACATTATAATTGTATAATAGTAATTGTAAGTGTCTTGTATTACATCAATAAGTCTTTAACAGCAGGGTTTGCAGTTTTAGTTGTTAATCATTTTTCTCCTACCAAAGCTTGTACTCACACTCAGGGTTGTCAAGTCATCGTTAACTTCAATGACATCTTGAATAGTGTTTCCAATAGTACTGATGACGCGGTCGATGACATGCACGACTCCATTTGTGGCGATCTGGTTGGCGTAGATGATCCTGGCGCAGTTCACAGTCACTATCTGTACACGACATCTGTTTCAGTGTAATACCCCTGACAAATGGTTAATGTAACATGTTAAAATAACACTGAGTACACACCCCATTGGAGTAATGGTTAATATGGAGATCAAGGTCATTGTACATGGAGGTGACTTTTATTCCATTCTTTAAGTCTTTGGTCAGGAGGCGCTTGTTGACCATATGATAATGAAGAGCGTTGTATAGTTCAATATTGACGTTGCTGACCAGCGCATCCCTCACTGTCTGTTAGATGAAAAAAATTAGTTGTTAAAATCTCAAAGATGGAGATCTTCCAGAGCTTTTTGTTTTGCACTGACTCACCGTATCCAAATTATCCCAAGCCTCATTGCTGGGAGCAAAGAAGGTGAAAGATCCTGGTCCCTCAATCTCAGGTCTTAGCTTGGAAATGTCAGCGTAGTTTTGGGTTGATGAGGCCTTCACTATAGACAAACTGCCATACACGTGGTCAATCGGGGCAACTAAGAAAGAAAAAAAAATCACAATAAGGGTCGAGCGTTGTTTTTGAAAACAGAAATAAGACACAATCTTTGAACTGATCGATTGGAAAAAAACGTGTCAACAATATGCTGTGGCACTTGCTTCTAGTTTATTTGGTCTGATCTCAAAGCTAAAACACAGCTGTTCTACAACTGTTCTACAAAACAGTACAGGCCATACCTGCAGGGCAGCCAAGCATGCCATCCATTTTCATATACCCTGGGCAGCACTCATAAATCACAGTCCTGCAGGAAAAAAACACACACATCAAAAATATGGATTTGCACATATGTTTGAGATACCAGTCATAATAATACATGCAAGAAAGTAATTTTTCTTGCTGCTATGTTTTTAGTTGAATCATCATTCTGTGATTTTCTGTTTTCTTCAGTGTTTCCAGATGTAACCCATTATTCTCTGCATTACCCAAACAGACCATGTGATCCAAAGACTTTTGCCAAAACCTAATTGTGTTCATGCTAGCATTACAGTAGTAGATTTATATCACCAAGGCCTCCTCTTTTAAGCTACAGAATTAGTCTGAACTCTATGTGACATTTATATTAAGATGTCTGTCTTGAAAGTCTGATCAGTAATTATATCTGAGATTGGTTGGTTAACATAAAAAATGGATTTGATGGACTTAGTTTAGCTAATCTGGACGCCAGCATACACGTTTTTGAAACAGACTTTCATACTGAGAGAATAGTCATTTTGATTTATGTTTTGACACATTTTTATTTGCTGTTGGACACACATATGAAGAGCAGCGGCATGTTCTCCAAAATGCCTGAGATCATAGCCTGAAAAGACCAGTAAAATTCAAAGTGCAGCTGCACAACATAAAAGATGTCTTACATCAGCAGGTTCGACCATGCTGAAGCTATAGGATTATCTCTTCCTGTGGGAAAACTGGTCATTTGAATATATCTACTTTACCGCAAATACCTAATGAGTATTCAACAGTAAAAAGACTCCCAAGATGATGAAAACATCAGAGACATAGCTATGAGGAATAAACAATGCCATATGCACCAAGAGTTGGCAGGGGAGATTATTGAGGTAAATGATTTATAGTCTGGACTTTACTTTACTGTTGCTCTTATCTGATTATTATGTTTCAGCCAACAGACCCATGCTTCTTGGTCTGCATCAGAGTTGCAGGGATTGGGATGAGATCACACGAGCCCCATTGAGGCAGAGTCAGCAAAACCCTCGTAACATTGCTTTCCCACACTGTGGAAATGTGTGTGGCTACGGAATTGGAAACTTTTGATTTATCAGCATCTCTTCAAAAGTACTGTAAGTACTTCATGGACGACACAAAACTTTGTCGTTTTGTATCGTCCATGAAGCGTAATTTCAATTAAACCCACCAAAATTTTTTTAGCCTGGATTCTGAAGGTTTGTTAATATAAAGCTTCTTTAGAGGCGGACCTGCTCTGGCAGAGAATATTCTCTCAGAGGGTGAAGACAAACACTTTGACTGGCTAGATAAAGTTAGGCTGAGCACCAACTGCCATAAATGGAAAAGTTCTATTCAGGTCTCACTGTCTTTGATTATCTTGGTGAGCTAGTTACCCTGAAGTTCTTCAAATGATCACAAAAGGCACTGGTGATATTTTAGCTTAAAACGCACATGTTCTCACCTACAAGCAAAATTTAGAGCTGGTAAACAAAATCATTTTGCAGTTTTAATAAAGCACTTCTGAAAGTTATAACTGACATAAATGTTTTGCTCTAATGCTGGAGGACTACTAACATCTGGGGGATTTATGGAAGACAGGGTAGGAGGAATGATGGGAGGAGCAACAGGCTTGGTTGGAGAAGGTAATAAAATTGGATGCAGTTAATGGATCCAGGAGACTTGGCCTCCTCAATCATATAACTCGTACTTTAAAAAAAGAAGAAGCTCAATTTATTTATATTCGACCAGATTATCTAGTTCTCTTCTATGGGAGAAAAGTCTAACTCAAACTGAAGTTGACTTATTTAATTTAGAAGACTGTAACAGGTTTAAATGAGTAAATCAGTCAGCTTTAACTGCAGCTTTAGCCCATCCAACTTTTCATTGATTATATAGTTTCTTGTCAGACTTCCGCTAAAACACAATATTTTGACTGTTTTCAACCTTATCATTTGCCGATTTCAGTGAGCAGAGGGTATTCATCATGAAGAACTGAGCCTATTTAGAGTGCAAAGCATGACTCAGTCAAGCGCTGAGGGCAAACTCAGTGTGAGTGTTGTATGTATGTATATGTGTGTGACAGGAAGAAAAAGAGTAAAAGGGTCTGTTAATAGCCACAAACTTGATTCATGTTTAAACTAAAACTGCTGAGATTGCTGGAATAAAACCAATAAAGAGGTTTCTTATAATGGCTGAGCTAAACGCTTTTCCATTCAAGAATACAGTCAACATTTTGCAGCCACATCATATCCTGGAATCAGTGGTTCACCACTGTGGCATCCAACATCAACCGACTGCTCAAGTTATGAGAACCCTAACTTTTAGTTTAGGATCAAACTGGACTGTTTTCTAAAGAAAGAGTTTAAAGGCTGGATCTATAAATGTGTTTTTCATTTTAAGTGGTAATGTAATTCAAAGTAAGATAACAGATGTCTATCTCTGTGGAAACATCCGAGTTTCCATGAAAAATGAGGGCAGGGGGTGATGTGTGTGTGTGTGTGTGTGTGTGTGTGTGTGTGTGTGTGTGTGTGTGTGTGTGTGTGTGTGTGTTTGCATGCGCATGTTGGAGGGGGTGGGGTGAGGGAGTGGGGTGGGGGTGGAGTAGAAGAAATGGGAAAAGAAAATAAAGAGAACAGTAAGCCCACATAACTGCTGAGTGAATGTATTTGTTTGAACTGGAGGTACAGTTTTTCCTGTTGGATACACAAAACAAGCACTCACGCTTTCTTTCCACAGATGGACCCTCTGTACCAGTTACGGCAAGTGCTAAAGTATTTCTTCTTGGTTCCCATGACTTGCTGGAGGGCGCAGACATTGGGTCTAAATGAGAATTTATACCAAAAAATGTGATGAAGAATTAGTCAGCAAGTAAAACATCAGTAGGAATCTATGAAATTATTCACGTGTAAAGGATTATTTAACAGCCCAGATGGATAAGACATCAGGCCGTCAAGCATGAATAATTATTTGGCAAATACTACTGCTGCTTTTGAAGCCAGACAGTTAAATATGAATAGTGATAACGACACATGCTGGATTAAACATGTCCTAAGTGAAATGCAAGATTTTAGATACCCTTCAAAAACAATACACAATTAATATTGTTGAAATAGTTGGAACTTATAGAGTTGTACAATATACAAATGTGCAAAAATGATAACAACTGTTCAATGTTCATTCATGCACAAAAAAGAGCAAAACAATATATATAGATGAGCTTACCCTTCTTTTCTGGCTCTGATTCTGCTGTGGGCAACAATTTTGTCATAAGCTGAGGAGTCAGCATTATCAAATGTACAGAGCACAAAAAGTGCACAGGCAACCACAAAAAGGAGCTTCATCCCTGATTCCTTCGCTAGCCCACCCAGACCCAGAGTAGTGGGAGCAGACGGAGAGCAGGAGTTTATATTCCACAAGTCTCACCCACCCTAGGAGGATGGCAATTTTTTTTGTACATGCATGGACCACCCAGCACTTAAAAAAAAAACCCATATGACTTAAAACATACACTTACCATTTATAATCAAGGATTGCAATCTTTTTTTCTATATTAACTGATCAAGGAAAAGCATTTTTAAAATAGCGAGACAATTTTTGATTGTTAGCAGTTTTACCATTTTTTCAAATTAACCTTTTTGATTCCTTGTCTAAATTTGAATGTGCACATTTGCCACAAAATAATTTCCATAAACATGTTTTAGCCATATAAGAGTGATTCTAAAAGTCCCTTTATGAGTTTATGCTTTCACTTTATGGAAAAAGTTGTATCTAAAAATCTGTTGTGTTGTATTGCATCTGCACACTGATTCAAACGAAGATTTGAAGGCTCAGCACACATTCTCAGTGCACAGATGCAAAATATTTCAGTTTGTGTCTAGTGCTTTGAAGCTGAGTGATGCATGATAGATATAGATATTGAACAGTGTCCTTTATTTGGAGTACAAACAAAGGGACATTACATAATCTCTGCTCTGAACAAATTCCAGAACTAGGATTGTGTAAATCTTTCAGAATGCTATTTGCTCCACCTTGTGGCTGTGGGAGTACAAGCACCGAGGCTCACAGTGCTGTTGGACATGGATAATATTGCCCATGATTACTTTTACATTCGAGGAGGAGTAAATATTGAGATACAGAAGTATCTGAAAGTATCTTCCTGTTTAGCAGAAAACTATTTTTGTAGTCTTTGAAGTTCAGCTCTTGTTTTCAGGTCTTTGCACCTACTATTCACTTGTCAGATGTTTTCATAGTGGAGCCGTGGTATTTTTTAAGGCTACAAAGAATGGAGTCTCGGGGCAACACTTAAGTGCTGTAACACAAGTAGTAACAGGACAACAGGAAACTTGCACTGGCATGTTAACAGAAGCGTCTTAAAAACAACTTCACATATATAACAGAGCACAGGAAACGATTGTCTGGGAAATGTCTCAGATGTGGAAAATGTAAAATCCCACAACTGTTACAAGGAAATGATAACAGGCTGTATCTTGAAGATGAACAGCAGGAACCCATGTGCTAAGCATATGAAAGCAATGTATATGTCATCTTTTGTTATTTCCAAAAGTTGCAGCTCTCTTGACTATTAATAAGCTAAATGACTCATGGTGCTGGTTAATGATCATTATTTGTTTTCACTTTGCAAATATCAACAGTTCTGGAATTGTAATTGTTATTTGTACCGTAACCAAAGGTTTTAGTTATAGAGTTCTGTTTGGCACATGTTGTGAAACCAATCTGGTTTTAACCAGATGCTCTAAATAGGATAAGGAAAAGATTGTCTTAACCAGCCAAGTCAGCGGATTTTTTTTTTAAAGACCCTAAGACCCAATACCGTGCAGACATTGACTCAGTTTAGTTTTATTTATGTAACATCAGTTCAAAACTGCAGTTATCTTAGTGAGCTTCATATTGTAGGTAAAGATGTAGGTAAATATTAGAGAGAAAAGCTCTCTCTAAAAGTTCCCCTTTTAGCAAGCACTTAGGAAAAAAGAGCTCAGTCTTAACAGAACGAGACCTCTGGAAGAACCCTGTTCGGGGAGAGGCAGCCATCTGCTGTGACTGGTTGAGGGGTTAGAAAGGGAGGATGGCAAAGAAAAGCAAACAGACAGACATCTGGAGCTGAAAATCAGTGGACTGACTTTGTATTTTCAAGTTGTAAGCCTGAAATGAAAAAATCAGCCAATCACATTTAAAAAGTGACAGTTTGAAGGCCCAAGCTTCTTATCACCTTTATTTAATGCATTTAGAAAGCCCCTTAATCCTCTAAAATCCAAAACACTGAAATACAGTTACTATGCAGTCCCATCATCCTATTAAACAGCCAGTGAGAGATAATGGAATCGCCACACACTCGTTGCAGTGATAATCAAATGCAGTGTGGCTTTTGCACTTTGAATCAGAGCACGCTCTCTCTGAATCAGTCCTTGACACACACGCTGGCACCGACACAAACATTTCATGTGCCACAAAGAATAAAGTAAGTCTTGATCCCAAGTACGGGCTCCTCTCGTTTTACTTTTAAGTGGAAATTAAAGGAAAAGGTGCAACAGCAATCTTAACTGAGTGAGCTTTTCAGATATAGTACAAAGACCCAAACACTTTGTTGATTGGTTTCTAAAGATAGCAGGGCTACTATGGTAACAGAAACTGACATCAGTTTCATCCAGCACCTAAGGTTGCCTGCAAGCTTCAATCCATGAAGGTGTGAAACGGTCTGTGAAAATACAAACTATGAGTAACCAAGCACCAGTAGCACTGATTCACAGGCACCTATTAGCTCAGTTAATCAATGTAGTATCTTACCTCTATTAAGCACTGTGTTGTTGACTACAGGTTAAAAGTAGCAACACGATAGGCCTCTGTGTACCTGAAAGGTACCATCATGACATGTTTTTCACAGGTTTTCTACTTTAAATAGTATGATTAGTTACATAGTCATTACACAGAGGTACCATAGTATTGTCATTAGCCAACTACGCTTGTTTTTTTAATATCCTCACAGATCACTAGATGGTGCTTCATCTCCTATTTGGAAATAAACCAGTTTTCTTCTAACCACAGAATCTCTAAATCATGAGAGAGAACCGGAAATATCAGTGCTGAGTGCTAAATTATTAACAGTGGTGAAGCTCTCAAATGTACCAACAGCCTGTAGTTTTACTGCATCAGTTTCAGTGATCAATAGTGTAAAACCATACAGGTTTCTCTTCCATTTAGGTCAAGGTTGGCAAAAGGTATACTGGGCTTAACAGCTAATTAAAAATGACTTTTAATAACCTCTTACAAAGAGTCGTGGATGTAAGAGTTTTATTACTAGAGCAGTCATACTAAAGCACTAACATTCAAACAGTTGTTCTTTTCTGTAGTTCTTCAAGGCAGACCTCATTTTACAAGTCGATTCACAGTTAAATCTACAACATGTCATATTTATAGTTGTGATGAGAAGAAAACATATATGGGTAAAAAAGCCACTTGATTTATCTTAAAATGAATGACTGTTCAGCTCAACTGTTCTTGGTCTTTGGTTAAAATAACAATTACAAAAATGGCCAAAACTACTTTAAAAGGTTTTTTTTATAAGAAGAGCTCCAAATGTAAGAATTTATAGTTCATAACAAAAACAGAATTAGCATTATTTGTCATATATGAGAAAGAAAAATATGCCTTTAGTGTTTTTTTTTCCTCTAACACGTCACACAGTCTGTGAGAAAAGGAAACATATTGAGGACAGCTGTGCAACACTATTCCATAGAAGAAGGACTGTATAAACAAGTAGAGAAAAGGTAAACTATTTACTAAATTCTTTTCTCCAAGCACAAACAAGATTTAAGCAATTAGGTTTGGTTTAGTTTATTAAGATCCTCATTAGCTAAAGCAGCTACTCTTCCTGGGGTCACGGGTCTTTAAACTTTAACAGTGCACTATTACAATCTCCACACAGATGTATAACATCATAATAAAAGCATAAGAGTTAACTGTTTTATAACATTTAGAGAGGTTTTTTAAAAAAGAAATCTCATCAATATTAATTGGCAATAATTAAAATCATGAAATGACCTGGTTGAGCCTGGTCTTTTAAACCCAGAAATCCCATTTCCTATTTTAGCAACTATCTTGATATGTTCTGTCCAGGATAATTTACTAAGATTATACACAGTACAATGGTCTCATGAACTTGGTCAACAAACACACCATTAATAGAAACCTTTAAATTTCGAGTTTTTCAAATAGAAAGGTTAGAACCAAGTATAATGCTATTTGATTTACAGACATTCAAAATCACTTTATTGCTCCTTTTCCACTTAACATTTAACTCTTTCTTAGTGGTAACTAATATATATATTGATGAATAATTTGGATACATAGAAATAATAGCCTTATTAAGGATGACTGTTATGCCATTAGGAAAGATAACATACAACAATGGGCCAAGACATCTTTCTTGGGCCATTACACACTTAAAACCCTGACATCTAAGTATGTCCTATTTCCTGTTACTTAAACAACTCCGTCCTTAATAATACAGAGAGAAGCTGGATGGCTTCTATTCTACTGCTGACTCCAGGCACATGTGGCTAGGCCTACAACACATCGCAGACTACACAAGCACTACCAGCATCACCAGCTCCATAGACAGCGTGTCCAATGATCTCAATACCTTCTACACCTGTTTTGAGACCTCCAGTTATAACACAGAGAGGAAACATACACATAGGACCACCTGCCCCTCATCACCTCGCCTAACAATCTCATGAGCTCAGGTACACACAGCAGTGAGGAAGCTCAACCCCCATAAGGCAGCAGGACTCTCAGAGCATGCCAGCGAGTTAGCTGATGTTCTCTTCTTCATCTTCAACCTTTCCCTCGGCCAGTGTGTCAGGATTAGTGATGGAACTTTAGCCAGCATTACTACAAATATAGGCATTCCACAGTAAAGTAACTAAGTAACATTTTATTTCTATAGCACCTTTCAAGATAAAATCAAAAAGTGTTTCAGAGAGAAGCTAAAACATAAAAACAGAAATCAGCCAAAAGCGAATTTACACATTCCTCACCCTTGCTGAAGATACTGTACCATTGAACCATTCATTCTCAAATGTAAAATCAAGATGTGTCTCTGATTATCTGAGAAAAATTTAGTTTTAGCTGATTTCTAATAAGAAATAAGTTACGTATTCTATTTCTAGAATATGTTTCTATTTCTACAGTATTTATGTGTCCTATCATTAATCCTTTTCTCAGTAGTTTAGAAGGCCCTGACATAGACCAAACACACAGAAATGTCATTGCTTACCAAAAGACAACCAAACAACTGGAGGACTTCTAACTGAAGAGAGGCACATGTGGTAGCAAGACAAGATAACACTTACATTAGCATTTGATTTTATTTATTCAGAGCAATTTAAATACATGTGACAAGTTACTAAACTGAAGAGTTATCACATATTTCTAGAACGCCTTTAACCTTGCAAGCAGTGTTATGAAAATGTAAATCATACTGAAAGAACTGGAAGAAGTACACCTAAATCAACACATGAAGAAATTTGTATAGAGCCCCTTTTAAATATAACTTCAAACAGATTTTTTCTTAAAAAAAGAAGATTAAACTGGCAATCTGCATATGATATGACATTTTAACAAAATATTTAAAAAAAGAATCATTGCACACACTGGCACACTGGCCATCACACAGTTGCCTAGGAACTCCAGGTGGGGATGAAACAGCATGTAAAACTCTTTTGAAAAAAAAAAACCCCATCACTTTTATCACTGACGATGTTGCTTAGTGAACGCTGGGCAATACCACCCTGCTATACCTAGTTTAAAAGCTGGTTGACTGCAATCGTAAAACTGTTTAAATAAATGGGTCAAAGTTATAGCTTTAACAGCTAAGCACCCACAAAAACATACAAATGAAGTGCTTACATTATTGTGGATCAACTGAAAGTTATTGCAAAATAAGTTAAACTATAAATTAAGTTAAATGTAGTTTACAGATTACATCGTCTGCTACAACTGCAAAAATAAGAAAAAAGCTTTCCCTTACACGTCCCAGTGTAGGAGAGAAGGTGCTTGTGTACTTGATAGAATGATTAAATTTCAAATTACCTCCAGTACTGAATACAATATCAGTGTTAAAACTGTTGATTATTTCTTTCGTACAAATAACTGGATAAGATACAGTATTTTTGCATAGCATAGTAAGTAGGCAATAAAAGAGTAGAAGATAGGCAGTGGGTTGTAAGGATTCTTTGGAATGAATTGCTCAGTTTAAAACATAAATTAGTAATATGTTTGGCAATTGCTTGAGCATCAAGTCGGCACTGACGCCTGTCCTCACCACATATTTTTGTGGTTGTATGCATGTCATATAATTTGTGATTGTCTAATACCATTATACACTGGATAGAATTCATGATTAAGCAGAATAGGTAATTTACTACAGTACAGTTTATCACAAGCAAACTTATTTCAATAAACTATTTTAAGTTTTACTTGCTGGCAGATTAATTGTTATATTTTGTCGGCCCATCCTTATCAAGTTCTTTGCAAGAAGGTTTAATGTCCTTGAATTCCTTCTCATCAGTCTGTGAAACGTCCACAATTATGTCCTCAGTCTGATGTTTTCCTTGCATTTCTTCATCAGTACCCAACATTTCTTCCTCTGGCAATGAACATATTTCATCACATTTCAGAGAAGGGAGTTTTTTCCTTTTGTGAAGGGATCCAGGGTTTGAATCTTCTTTGGCAGCCTCTTTTTGAGTCTGTCCTGCAGTAGACAAAATAACTGAACCACTGGTTTGGCTATTAAAGCAAGCAGACCTGGTGATTTTGGCAGGTTGTAGGGTGGTGTTGGTAGTGTTGGTAGTGGCAGTGAACATATCAAAGATGTCCTGGTTCTGTTGAGACTCATCAGTAGGGAATTTAGGAGAATATTTGAATGGATTTCCAGGGTAAGCCAAGGTGGTACTTGCAATATTACCTGCTAGCCCAGGTTTACCTTTCATCATTCCCAGAACTTCAAAGCGAAAGCTGGAGATATCCTGTTTGAGCTCCTATCAATTATTGGGAATCTGAGATTAAACAGTGGAAAAAATATATGGAAAACATAATACAACTGGGTACTTAAGCTTAAATGATAAAGAATTTTATGCTACCTTGAAATTTTCCTCTGTCAACCCCTGCTCTGTCTTGGCATCTCTAATCATTGCAGCCACATATCGTTTCATGAGGTTCTTCAAAACCTCCTAAAACACATTATTTTTAAACAAGCAAAGAGTTATGTTTACATTTAACCATTTACATTCAATCAAAATAGGATAGTAAAAAAACAACAAAAATAATAAACAATACAGTGCAATATAATACAAATTATTACCTGATACTCATGGCTTAATTTTACATTTTCAGCTGCACGTCTCTGCAATTACAAGAAAAACAAAAGGCTCATTAAGACAGCACCGGGTTATTTCCATTTTCACTGATTAGGTGATTTTTTTTTCTTACTTGCCCTTTTTCAATAGGTAATCGTTTGACACACATTAACATGGATGAATTCATTTTCGAAGCCACTTAGAGGCTGTAATAGTAGACAGGGTATAAACAGGCATGCATGAAAATGTATAACATGCAGTGGTGACAGTACAGGTCAGAGAAAATCTCTGGAAACACTTTACCCCCAAAGTTTCAAAGGTTTCAAGACGTTTTGTGCTTGGTCTCCTAAACAAATGTGTTTTTATCCATCCAATTAGATAATAAACTGACTTTGGACTGGGTATTAAATTGAATGGAGATGGCAAAGTTCCCCCTTCTTCAAAATAGCTCATCCATAATTTTGTTCGTGCAAATTTCCACTCTATGTCTGCATGATCCTGAAAAGAAACACAAACAATTCATAGAGCAGATTAGGCAGATTATTTTGATAACTCTAATAATCTAACTCTAAAATAAATAATTGTGTAATCTTTATTTTGCTACTTACAGCAATGTGCTGGTATGAGTTGTTCATCATTGCAATTAGCATGTTTAGAAGCACTACCAGGGAGATGATATTATAGGTGCCAAACATGGTAGAGCCGACAAATTCTGTGAATGTATGGTCCGGCTCCACGTTCGTCACGTACAGGTTAATCAGCCCAAAGATAGACCAAAATAATGACTGCAGTGTTTCGAATAGCCTAAAAAGAACACAACCATACATCACAGCATGCACTGTTGGAAAAACAAACATATTAATCAAGTCAGATTTTCAGGGGTAATTTATGTAAGAATTTCAACTTGCGTGGAGAAAGCGTTGTTTTGCTGATTACAGCGGATGCCCTTGCAAGTCCCATTATTTGTTTCATAGTAAAAATAGAGCTGGTTGAGGCCATTGGCAAATGCTAGCAGCACTAGACAGTAGATGAAGAGAAATTTAAGTATGTCCAGAAGCATGCGGCCCAATGAAATCTGTAAAGGCCCCAAATGGGAGTTGGCAGTGAAAAGACTGATGAGACGCAAGGAGCTGAAAATGTTGGCGATGGAAAACAATGCCTCTGCCACCAATGTTGGGTGCCACGTTTCCCAGGTGTCTCTCAACTGGCACTTTGCACTATACTGTTGAAAAAAAAAAGAACAATAGTCAAACATGCTCAATATTGATAGCACACAATGTCAATTTTTCCGGCATGATGGTTGCTCCAGCACAAAGTAATAAATAAAACAGACAGACAGATAGAAGCCTTTAATATAAATTACCTTAATATAGGCAACAATCTTCAGTGAAATTGTTGCAAGATACAAAGAGTTCATTATGAAATCCATCAGGTTCCACCAGTCATCTATGTAGTCCTCAAAACCACTATCCCACATCTGTTTGATCTCAGCCCATAAAAAGCCTTCAAGGAATGAAAATAAGACGTGTCATTGTTGTATTTTTGCTCAGGTATTTGTCCCGAGGCAAACACACATGAGACGCAATGAATGAAATCATGTGACAAACCTCTGCTTAGACTACAGTGTTCATGTACACAGGAGTGCAGTCTAAAAAAGAGTCTGCAATATGTGTGTGTATTATTACCAAGCACCCAGGGCAGGATTATCCATTCCACAATGGTGGGTGGTGGGCCCTGACGGTGTTCCAACCGATCATCACTCTGTAGATGCTGCGAGGCCAAGAAGAGCAGGAAGAGGAAGGTCAGGTAGGAAGCAGTGTGACAGATGAACTTGATGAAAGGCTTACGGATGAATAAGCCATAGCGGCTCTTTGGAGCGATCAGGTAGAAGATGGATAACAGTGGAAACGCAAGGCCAATGAAGATACAAGTGATGAGCTTTACTGCCCAGTGACGCCTCCTCCAGCCTGGGAATTCATCATACCAGCGAGACGCCAGCAGCTGCTGGCAGTTGGGCTGAGCAACAAACTAGGAGACAAAGAGAGAGACAAATAAAGATTACAGATGTTTACATGAAATAAATTGTTTTTTATTTACCCATCTGTCTCTCAGGTCCAACCAAAAACTGACTAAACAGAAAAAACGGTAATTAATGGTACACAAAAGATGTGCAAGTTTTTTGCCACAAAAGATCAAGAACTGCAAAACGACTAGAAACATTCATTCAAAACAAAGAGTTTCAAAAAGGTATTTCTAAAGTGATGTTCAACGCTCTGTTAAGAAATGATTGCCAAATCTTTTCCCCATGCACATTTTCTCTGCTCTATGAGATTTGATATAAAAGTCTGTTGGACATCTGCAGATGGTGATGGAATTCAATTTCAGCGTAACCCAGTTATGGCTAAATGGATCCCAATTATGGTACTAAAAAGCATTTTGTTGCGGGTGATGAGGTCATCTATCAGTGCAGAATCTGCCTTTTCAAAGTTTCCTTCAGTAACTGTCCTGGACAGATTTGAACTTACATAAAATGACTGGAGGCAAATGGTGACATCTGGAAGGAACAGATTGTGTATGGGGACATTTTTTGAAGGTGAAAATGACCCTACACAGAACATCAATTAGTGTTCTTACTTCTATTTCACAATATATTGCAAATTGCATCATACAGAACATTGATATTCACTCTACTATCTAAAAATTCACAGATAACACTACCACTATTTTTAATAGTTACTGAGAATCCAAAATTCAAAATCAGTTAAATATATTTTGTACTTTTTAAACACTTAACACTTTGGATTTGGAGTTTGAGCTCAGGTTTAGAGGAAAATGTGCAAAAGCAGAGTGAGCACAGCAAGTAGCAAGAAAAGAAACCTCCAGAGAAATCTCCGAAGAATACAAGAAAGAAGACTTTCATGATCCTAATATTGCTGACATCAAACAAGTTCTAGTTTGTGTAGTCCAATTAATATTTAAGTGAATTTTATTTTTTAAACCCTTGAATCACATGGCTCTGTGTCTGTCTTTTTAATCTGAATTGTTATGATAATTGCTATTATTGTTATTAATAAAGAATGATATTCTACACTCATGAGCCACTCTATTAGGTCCATGTGTACAACATGTTACAACAAAGATTTCTAATGATGGCAAACATGGCAACAACTCATGGCATGCAGACATGGCCAGAACAACTTGCTGAGGTTCAAATGCGCACAAGAATTAGAAATGATTTAAGTGACGTTGAATATTACATGGCTGTAGGTGTCAGACAGGGTGGTCTGAGAAAACTCCTGATCTACTGGGATTTTCCCACACAGACTCTTCTACTGTGCACAGAGACTGATGCAAAAACAAAAAAAAGCTAAATATCCAGTAAGAAGCAATTTTCTGATACAGTTGGCTGAGGAGAATGGCCAAACGGCTTTGAAGTGATAGACTAGACATGGTATGGTCAGAATCTGGCATAAGCAACATGAAACCATAGCTTTTCAACAGTCCAGGTTAGTGATAGTGATGTATGGTGTGGGCGATCAGCATTTAAACACCACAGTGTACTTCAGTGTTGTTGCTGACTATGTTCATCCCTTTATGACCACAGTGTACCCATTTTTTGACGATTCCTTCCATCAGGATAACTCTGCATGTCACAAAGTTAAAATCAAGTCACCAGAATATTGGAAAAATGTTACCTTGTCTCATGACAAGGTATCATAATACAAAATAATACAGAGACCCCCTATGAGCAATAAACAGTGAAAGCAAAAACTACCTTTTAACAGGAAGAAACCTCGGGCAGAACCAGGTTCCAGAGGGAGACACCATGGTTGGGGGTAATGGGAACAGTTTTCTATAAGGCCCATTAAATATAATGCTAATGCTTTTTTTTTTTTAATGTGCTGATGTAGAATTTACAAATAATCACATAAGCTGAAAATCAAATGTCAAAAATGTTTTTAAAAAAAGAAAGAAAAAATCTTTTTCTTTTTCTTACCAAGATCATTGTTCTCACTTCAGGCTCACTGGAGTTCATTTAGGCCAAATGATTAGATAAACAAAATTAGTAGGAAGGCCTGTCTAAAGCCTTTTCCATGGAGATAAATTGTAGCACACAGAACTGTTGGCAGTCATACTGATCTTTCTTATTCATGTCACCAACTGTGTCATCAAAATACTCTTAAAGCCTCAATTCTAAGACTACATGGGTGGTATGAGCCATTAACTCTGCAAATACTATACAACTGCTGTACACAAACAAGACCCAAAAGTTCCACACAGCCTCTTTAATGAGTGGAATAAATGAAAGACACCCGCTGAGTGCACGCAATGTGTACTTTATATTCCAGTCTGTTATCCAGGAAACACCAAAACAAACAAAGCAATCCTGAATTTGTAACAGTGTAAGTCGAGTTAAACCATATACCAGAAATAGCTGCACGAGAAAACATGAATGCCAGGTGGATTGAACATTAACTGGTGTTTACTCTAACAGCTTCCTGATATAAACGCCGTGTGATGCACCGATGTGACAATAGCACTGGTCACTGTCAGGTGAATTCACAGGGAGCGGGTGGGGTCAGGTGACCTGCCTCTGCCTCTATACATGCTCTACAGAGACACCACCCGTAGCAAAACAAAACAGAGTCTGAGGGTGACTGGATTCTCCCAACACTATCCGCCGTTTAGGTGTGAAAAAAAGACCTGACACCAAAAGCACCACCTTTTAAAAACTTGTTGTCACCTGCTCTGTGTTAGGTTGATATTCATGCAATGTACCGTTATACTCCAATATAAATTAAATATACATATAATTATGAATGACACAGATCTTTGTGTGAATGCCAAGGTATCTAATTATTAGTAGGTTTTCTTTCATTTGCAGCAAATAATACAAAACTAGTATGCAATTGATAAATATCCAGAGAATATGTTAAAAGACACTAAACGGTCCCCACCCAGTTTAAAATATTATGAGTTTGTATTTCAGGGAAATGGCCATTACTTCTCCCATCATTATCCTCAATTATCCAATTATCATGGGATTCTCTAAGAGGGTTACTGTAATGCATCGCTAAGAGCCAGCCTGGCAATTACATATTGCTCTAAACTCCCACAGGACATCTCCACCCAGGCCATTTACAGCTCATCTTGGCGCATTTCTTGTCATCTTCAAACAGGTTGATTCTTATTACTTGTTGCCAATCTGCATGTGCACTGGTGTAGACAAATTCCTGTATTCATGTCTTTTTCACCTTAAATATATCCAGAAAAAACCTTTTTGTTCCAGTGTGACAAAGACCACATCAAAATCAAATAAAAGCTCACCTCTTTCTGGGAATATTTGATAGCCAGTTTCAGTCGGGCAAGCTCATTAATGTTCTCATCCAGCAATGGGTTGATGTCGTCACGGTAATTGAGGATTACTTCCAGCTCTCTGGAACTACGAGTCTGGTCCAAGAGGTCCTTTGCAAATTGTTTACATGTACGGGACAGCTCTTCATACTCTGATTTAAATTCGTTCTCCACCGTGCTGAGCTCCTTCAGCTCCCAGCTAAGCTGAAATGCCGTGAGGAAAGGATCCTCACTTGAGAGGGCAATGAGTGACGGGCTGGCAAGGGCCTTGTAGATGTTTAGACGAGAACGGGAGTGACGCAGGACATCCACGTCTGAACTGGACACACACTCCATACAGTTGCAACGTATAGTGTGTGGCTGGGGTATAGAAACCCCTCGCTGCAAGAGCAGTTTGATGATCTCATAGTTGTTAGTTTGAGCTGCCAGGATGATCGGAGTAATGTCTGGGGTGAAGTCTGAAAACTGTTTGTCCAGCAGAGCCGATGGAACCTTTTGAAGAAACCAACAGAGCAACACACAAATGAATAGACATAAAATAACGCATTTATGGTACACAAACATTTTATCACAAAAGTACAATGCTTTTAAACCTCTTGCAGGAACTGAAACAACTCTTTGACTGGATCTAATTTCATTTGTCTTCAGTCTCTAACCATCTTGTCTAACAGCAAGCACACAACTAATGGCTTGTGGTTCAGCTGGCCTCAAAGTGGCTTCCTGGTTGGAAGCAACACCCTGTTTTTCCCTTTTCACAGAATACATAGAGAGAAGCAAGCAGTACTGGAAGACCTCATTTACAAAGATGTCAAGAAGCTGAACACAAGCGGGGCCTTTCTCAAAGAGTCTGATAAACAGACTGTGGAGAATGGCTAATTTGTTGTAAAAGCTGTAGCAGAAAGGCCCACGGAAGTAGGGGTTCGGTAACTTATGAGAGAAGATAATAGCTTTATTCCCTAAATCATCCAGTCGTAGCTAGAATACAAAGGCAAAGAACACACTTATTTGCATCTTATCTCTTTCAGAGTCAGACTAGAAAATAAAATGATTTTTCTCACTGCTCCTACTTAAACATATGAGGAGTTTATATACAAATATTTAACAACATATTTCTGTATACAAATATAACCATATAATAATTAGTAGCTTGTAGTAAGACATTGAGACACTTCTGCTCAAATGTAACCTTGCCACAACATGTCTTTATACAAATACATTACAAAATATAATATAACATAATTTACATTAACCACATGAGGCTCGCAGATTTTCCCAATGCCAGGCTGAACAAATAAATTAATTTTAAAAAAAAATCAGTATGTTCAAAGGTCAGCAATAACTGCAAATCAGATGGTACCTGCTTTTCCCCACGTGGCTTCTTGTGGTTGAGCAGCAGCTCAACGGCCCCCACTACCTCTTTACGGATGGCATGTAGCAGGGCATCACCCACGTGTACATTATAGCTGAGGAGCAGCTCAATAATCTCCAGGTTCTCGTTTTCAATAGCAATGAGCAGAGCTGTGCGTCCCAGGGGGTCCACGCAGTTGATATTGATCCTGAAGTAGATCTCAGCCTCTTCCAGAGCTTGCTTCACGCTGGCGTAGTCCCCCTTCTCTACAGCCCCCAGGTAGGCCCGCTCCAGAGCAGAGAGCTCCGATTCTGCCCGCACGATCCGCAGAGGGATGCGGTCCCTGTACGTGGAGCTGTCAGCTTTCTTATAGTACAGCTGAGACATTGCTGCCCAAACTGTCTCAGTCTTCACGGAGAATTACTGAAAAATAAAGACAAGAAAAAATACCAAGTCAACTACTGACAAAGACTGACCGTGTTATACTTCTATACACGAAAAAGACACATTTCTGCTCACATGACACATTTTGAGATGCCAGTGCGTAACCAAAAACAAATCAAACAAATTAAAAAAACAAATAAAAATACGTATGTTTGCCTTTAAAACATTGTAAAATATATAATTAATCACCCATACTAACACAACGAATAACAATAACATATCATCGTCATCTAAACGATGATTAAAGTTGTTTTTCTCTTAAAAATGCACGAAAACAAGCGACTAAAATCCTTTAGTTTTCGTTTAAAGTACCCTAATACTTGTTTAACTGTGGCTTTAATAATGCACGAAGGAATACAAACTTTACCTCCTGATGTTTTCCAGTTGTAAATCACATGAATCAGTCGACGAAGCTCCGCGCACAGCTGCAGTCGGAAAGGGAAGCTGCGTGCTCTGATTGTTTTTAATCTCTGAAGTCTCCACCAAAGAGTCTGCAACTTAATGGCATGTCAGGTCCCCTGCCCACCCCTTTCCTTCAATTTACCGCATATTTCTCTGTAAAATACACGTAAGAAAACAGCACGTGACGTTCATCCAGGCGCAATTTCTATACACGGTAACTTTCTTTGTAGATTTAAGGACATTAACAGTGGTGTAACAGGTGTCGGGGATAATGCTAAATAAACGAAGGAACAAAACGAGGAATAACGTTGCCTAGAAAACAAAAATCACTAGTCTCCTAAGGGCGGGATTAAAATCATACAAAATAAATAAACTAAAAAAAAAATAATAACAGTTAAAATTTGTTTATGTGAGCTATACTCTCACACGAACAAATTGTAACTGTTATTATTAGATAACGGCCAAATCATTAGATAAACATTGCTACTCGTTTGGACCCTCTTTTGCCTTCAGAATTGCCTCCCGCAGAGATTTTGTTTTTGGTAGCTGTGGCGACCATTTGAGCAGCGTGAATTGATTGTCATGTGCAAGAAACCAGTTTTAGATGAATTGAGCTTTGTGACTATAGGCGCCTTATCCTACTGGAATTAATCTTCAGAATACGAGTACACTGTGATCATAAATTGATCGATATGGAAAGCAACAACACTAAAGTAGGCTGTGGTTTTTAAATACTGACAATCCCCCACACCACTACACCACCACCACTAGCCTGAACAGTTGGGGGGGAAAAAGGCACAATGGATCCATGCTTTCATATTGCTTGTGCCAAATTTAAGACTACCATGTAGTTTTGTTGGAGAAATCAAAAGTCATCAAACCACACAATATTGTTAGGGGTTGGTAAAAACGATCGCCTCAATTTCCTGCTCTTAGCCGACAGAAGTGACAGCCACTGTGGTTTTCTGCTGCTGTAACCCGTCTGCTAATGATGTTTCCTGGAAACCACAAGGAATAGATATACATCACTGCGGAGCAGATACCAAAGATCTTTGATTTCCCTGGAATTACCAACTCATGCAAAATTTGCCCTTTAGTAACATCACACATTTACTTTAAAAAGCAGAGATTTGGATCTGTGCAACACCCTAGCCTCCCACTTTCATCTTTGTAGACTCAAGGGTTTTACAGACATCCAGCAACCACAGACTACTATAAGAGCGTCTTTTTTTGTATTGCAAAGTTTTTGGTTATTTAATAAATGTTCACAAGAATCTACTTTACTAGTAAAAATTGCTGTTCAAGAGATCTTGTAAATTCTCTTTATCCCTGATATCCACTGGGCTGTTAAAGGATTGCTGTTTGAGTTATGTGAACAACAGCCAATTGATGTAAGATGGTTAATATGAGTCTTTAGCTGGCTAATGCAAACACAGAAGTGGCTTAAAAAATTCTTTCAAAACCACCTTTTCTTCCACAGCCATCGTCGGTGCTTCCTCCTTTGAAATACAGCTATGTGGGATGACTTTGCACGAGGTACTTCTGTACTTTTGTGAGGTGCATACTTGTAAATTCCTTTTACTCGTCTTTTTTCAGCCTTTTGGTTTTGCTCCGAAGGTATATTCCTGACATTAATCAGTTGCAGGCATCGTGAGAGTTCAGTCTTGAGATGATGGACTTCATCAAGTGATGTTCTATGAATCATGCACTCACATTTAGTATTTCCTCCTTTTCTTTGTAGTTGTTGCAACTTGCATGTGTAAGAGTGTTGTGTGATTTTAACAGATACTGTATGTGTGTGAGAGAACACCGTGTATGATCTGTCAAATTTCCCCTGCTTTGGAATATCTCACTTACAGGACTTGTGATCACTGTTATTGTTATAACTCCAGCTGTTATTACATTGCACCTGCAAGAAATCTGCAAAACAGCCTGCTGTTTTGTGCATTTACTAATGCAATTATAACAGTGCAAAGAAAGATTTATTACAGTATATGCAGATGGTGTAGCTTTCCTTTTTGCGTCCTGTTGCTCTCAAGTAATAAAGAGTGTGGCTGGGGCCGCAGGTGTACAGTTTTTACTGCAAGCAGTCTGTGTAGCATGATTTCCAACACTAATGATCAAATATAACCAGGATACAGTTAGACAAAAACAATTTCCGGTTAACTTGCTTGCCATAATAACGTCCTGTATGATCAGCTCATGTCCCATATTTTATTATAATGCACTTTTGGTGGAGATTAGCTGACAGAGAGGGCTGATGCATGGATGCAAGCTGGCCTTCTTTATATTACATCCCTTTATATCCTACAAGCAAACTGTAATGCACTTATATATATATGTTGTTTTGGTACATTTTATTTAAGACAAACTGAGACAGAGGAAGGTGGTTTGCACTGTAGTGTCACAGCAAGAAGGTTCTGAGTTCGAATCTACTTTGCTGGCTATGGTCTGTTTGAGTGGAGTTTGTCTGTATGGGTTCCTTCTGCTTAATCTGGCTTTCTCCCAGAGTCCAAAGACATGCTTGTTAGGTTAACTGGTGATTCTAAATTGGCTCTAGATGTGCATGGTTATCTCTCTCCCTGCGTCAGTCCTGCAACGGACAAGGAACAGCATACCCTGCCTATTACCCTTTGGCAGCTGGTATAGGCTCCAGACCAACCATGACTCTGAAATTGGATAAGTGGAAGAAAATAGATGGGTGGAAGATAAGATTATTGTCTCCCATAGGAGAAAATCATCCTGGATCAGGCAACTGCTGCATTGAAAATCAGACAACAAAAATCAAGACAAAAACCTAAAATGGGCGAACTTTTAGTAAATACAGATCACATAACAAGTAAAAACTTAATAAATAATTAAAAAACTAATATTTCAAAACCTCTTTACACTGTCATTCAGTCATGAGTTGTCCATTCATCAATTTAACCGACAGAAGGAGGAATAAATACTCTAATTTATCAGATATATTTACACAAAAGGATCTCCAACCAGAATTCATCAGCCAAACTGTGGACTGTACACAACTTTCTTGGGGAATGAGAAGTTTTGTGTGCTGTTCTTATGATCTTTCCTTATCTTTTAACCAAGCTAGAAATCTGAACTTTATAATTAGCTGTTATACAACAGATGTAGCAGCACTGCATAACATTTTCTCAGTGGAATATGAAAACCCAGATGGCCTCTGGTATACACACCTTAGTATGAACAAGTATTGGCCCCTTTCTTGATTTCTTAGATGCATATTTGTCATGTGTTTGTTTTAGATTATCAAACAAATCTGACTATTAGACAACGATCAAATGCAGTTGTTAAATGATTGTTTCACTTATTAACAAAGCAATCCAAACCTACTTCACTCTATGTGAAAAAATAATTGCCCTCTAAACTTAATAACTGTTTGTGCCAATATTTGTAGCAAGAGCTACAACAAGCATTAGCAAAGATCTAGCAGTGAGTGTTTTTACATCAGTGCAGAGGAATTTGCAGGACTGGTTATTATTGTTATTGTTGTCATTGATCTGCTCTGTTCCGAAGTGTTTTAAATCAAGCACTTTTCTGGTCGAGAGCAGAATTCATGGTTTTATCAAAGACAACAAGGCATTCAGGTTGTAAAGCAGCATACAGGGAGTGCAGAATTATTAGGCAAGTTGTATTTTTGAGGAATAATTTTATTATTGAACAACAACCATGTTCTCAATGAACCCAAAAAACTCATTAATATCAAAGCTGAATGTTTTTGGAAGTAGTTTTTAGTTTGTTTTTAGTTTTAGCTATTTTAGGGGGATATCTGTGTGTGCAGGTGACTATTACTGTGCATAATTATTAGGCAACTTAACAAAAAACAAATATATACCCATTTCAATTATTTATTTTTACCAGTGAAACCAATATAACATCTCCACATTCACAAATATACATTTCTGACATTCAAAAACAAAACAAAAACAAATCAGCGACCAATATAGCCACC
Source organism: Maylandia zebra (assembly GCF_041146795.1). Classification (NCBI taxonomy): domain Eukaryota; kingdom Metazoa; phylum Chordata; class Actinopteri; order Cichliformes; family Cichlidae; genus Maylandia; species Maylandia zebra. The sequence goes on from NC_135180.1 coordinate 31,547,507, forward strand.
TTTCTTTGCAAGGACACTCAAAAGCCTGCCATCCATGGATTCTGTCAGTGTTTTGATCTGTTCACCATCAACATTGCGTGCAGCAGCAACCACAGCCTCCCAGACACTGTTCAGAGAGGTGTACTGTTTTCCCTCCTTGTAAATCTCACATTTGATGATGGACCACAGGTTCTCAATGGGGTTCAGATCAGGTGAACAAGGAGGCCATGTCATTAGTTTTTCTTCTTTTATACCCTTTCTTGCCAGCCACGCTGTGGAGTACTTGGACGCGTGTGATGGAGCATTGTCCATCCATCCATCCATCCATCTTCATCCGCTTTGTCCGGGGCCGGGTCGCGGGGGCAGCAGCCTTCGGAGGAAGCTCATTTCTGCCGCTTGTATCCGCGATCTCGTTCTTTCGGTCACTACCCACAGCTCGTGGCCATAGGTGAGGGTAGGGACGTAGATCGACCGGTAAATTGAGAGCTTCGCTTTTACACTCAGCTCCCTCTTCACCACGATGGACCGGTGCAGCGTCCACATTACTGCAGCTGCAGCCCCAATCCGTCTGTCGATCTCCGGCTCCCTTCTCCCATCACTCGCGAACAAGACCCCGAGATACTTGAACTCCTCCACTTGGGGCAGGAACTCATCCCCGACCCGGAGTTGGCACTCCACCCTTTTCCGGCTGAGAACCATGGCCTCAGATTTGGAGGTGCTGATCCTCACTCCCGCTGCTTCACACTCGGCTGCGAACCGTTCCAGAGGCCCTCACCCGATGAAGCCAACAGAACCACATCATCTGCAAAAATCAGAGATGAGATTCTGAGGCCACCAAAGCGAAAGCCCTCCGCCACTTGGCTGCGCCTAGAAATCCTGTCCATAAAAATTATGAACAGAACCGGAGACAAAGGGCAGCCCTGGTGGAGCCCATCACCCACCGGGAACGAGTCCGACTTATTGCCGGCAATGCGAACCAAGCTCTTGCAACGGTTGTATAGGGATCGAATGGCCCGTAGCAATGGGCCAAACACCCCATATTCCCGCAACACCTCCCACAGGACACCCCGAGGGACACGGTCGAATGCCTTCTCCAAGTCCACAAAGCACATGTAGACTGGTTGGGCAAACTCCCATGCACCCTCAAGTATCCTGGAGAGGATAAAGAGCTGGTCCAGTGTTCCGCGACCAGGACGAAAACCGCATTGTTCCTCCTGTATCCGAGGTTCGACTAACGGACGAACTCTCCTTTCCAGCACCCTGGCATAGACTTTCCCAGGGAGGCTGAGGAGTGTGATCCCCCTGTAGTTGGAACACACCCTCCGGTCCCCTCTCTTAACCCTTGTATGGTGTTCGGGTCTGTGAGACCCGTGTTCAGTTTTTTTCAAAAGAAAAATTAAACAATTAATTATTTTTTCACGTGTAAATGTGTTGTGTCTTTCCACTCACTCCACTTGATTATAACTGATTTATTTATAACATTTTATATAAAAGAAAAACGAGAAGCACATTAATTCATAAATGTGATCTAACAAAGGTAAAGGGAAAAAATTAACCATGTTTGCTGTTCATATGTCTTGTAATTGGGATGAAGTAAACATCTGTTGAGTAATTTAACATAAAATTGTTTGATAGTGTTAATTTGGAAAGCCAAAACTCTAGCGGGTCCACCAGACCCATGAACACTGGCTGAGTAACAAAAATACGAACACCACACAAGGGTTAAAGATGGGGACCACCACCCCGGTCTGCCAGTCCACAGGTACTGCCCCTGATCTCCACGCAACATTGCAGAGGCGTGTCAACCAGGACAGCCCTACAATGTCCAGAGCCTTCAGGAACTTGGGGTGGACCTCATCAACACCAGGGGCTCTGCCACCAAGGAGTTGTTTAACTGCCTCAGTGACCTCGCCCCCGGAAATTGGCGGGTCATTCCCCTCATCCCCAGACTCTGCTTCCTCCTCGGAAGACGTGTCAGTGGGATTAAGGAGGTCCTCGAAGTATTCCTTCCACCGCCTGACAATTTTCTCAGTCGACGTCAGCAGCGCTCCGCCAGCACTATACACAGTGCAGGTAGAGCACCGCTTTCCCCTCCTGAGACGTCTGACGGTTTGCCAGAATCTCTTCGAGGCAGTCCGAAAGTCTTTTTCCATGGCCTCTCCGAACTCCTCCCACACCCGAGTTTTTGCTTCAGCCACTGCCCGAGCCGCATTCCGCTTGGCCTGTCGATACCTGTCGGCTGCCTCCGGAGTCCCACAGGCTAACCAAGCCCGATAGGACTCCTTCTTCAGCCTGGTGGCTCCCTTCACCTCTGGTGTCCACCATTTGGTTCGGGGATTACCACCACGGCAGGCACCAACCACCTTGCGGCCGCAGCTCAATGCAGCAGCATCGGCAATGGAGACGCTGAAAATGGTCCATTCGGACTCAATGTCCCCAGTCTCCCTCGGAATGCTGTTGAAGCTCTGCCGGAGGTGTGCGTTGAAGATCTCGCGGACTGGGGCCTCAGCTAGACGTTCCCAGCACACCCTCACTACGCGTTTAGGTGCACCAGGTCTGTCCAGCGTCCTCCCCCGCCACCTGATCCAACTCACCACCAGGTGGTGATCAGTTGACAGCTCAGCCCCTCTCTTTACCCGAGTGTCCAGAACATATGGTCGCAGGTCTGCTGATACGATTACAAAATCGATCATCAACCTACGGCCTAGAGTGTCCTGGTGCCACGTGCACTTATGGACACTCTTATGTTCGTACAGGGTGTTCGTTATGGCCAAACTGTGATTAGCACAGAAGTCCAATAACAGAGCACCGCTCGGGTTCAGATCAGGGAGGCCGTTCCTCCCAATCACGCCCCTCCAGGTCTCGCTGTCGTTACCCACGTGAGCATTGAAGTCTCCCAGCAGGACAACAGAGTCTCCAGGTGGAGCACCCTCCAGCACCCCCCCCCCCCAGGGACTCTAAGAAGGCTGGGTACTCTGAACTGCCACTCGGCGCATAAGCGCAGATGACAGGACCCGTTCCCCGACCCTAAGGCGCAGGGAACAAACCCTCTCATCCACCGGGAAAAACCCCAACGTACCGGCAGCAAGCCGAGGGGATATTAGGATACCCACCCCAGCCCGCCGCCTCTCACCAGGGGCAACTCCAGACTGAGACAGAGTCCAGCCCCTCTCCAGGAGACTGGTTCCAGAGCCCAAGCCATGTGTAGAGGTGAGCCCGACTATATCTAGCCGGTACCTCTCAACCTCACGCACTAACTCAGGCTCCTTCCCCACCAGAGAGGTGACATTCCATGTCCCTATTGCCAGTCTTGGCAGCCGGGGGTCAGTCCGCCAGGGCCTCCGCTCCTGGCCGCCACCCGACACACAATGCACCCGACCCCTATGGCGCCTCCTGCGGGTGGTGGGCCTGCGGGAGGATGGGCCCAAGTCTCCTCTTCGGGCTGTGCCCGGCGGGCCCCATGGACTAAGGCCCGGCCACCAGACGCTCGCCCTCGGGCACCCTCCCCGGGCCTGGCTCCAGGGCGGGGCCCCGGTAACCCTATCCCGGGCAGGGTAAACTGTTCCCTCGGTGTCCTTTTCATAAGGGTCTTATGAATCGCTCTTTGTCTGGTCCCTCACCCAGGGCCAATTTGCCATGGGAGACCCTACCAGGGGGCAAAAGCCCCCAGACAACATAGCCCCTGGGATCCCTGTGACACACAAACCCCTCCACCATGATAAGGTAGCGATTCAAGGAGGGGATGGATGGAGCATTGTCCTGCATGAAAATCATGTTTTTCTTGAAGGATGCAGACTTCTTCCTGTACCACTGCTTGAAGAAGGTGTCTTCCAGAAACTGGCAGTAGGACTGGGAGTTGAGCTTGACTCCATCCTCAACCCGAAAAGGCCCCACAAGCTCATCTTTGATGATACCAGCCCAAACCAGTACTCCACCTCCACCTTGCTGGCGTCTGAGTCGGACTGGAGCTCTCTGCCCTTTACCAATCCAGCCACGGGCCCATCCATCTGGCCCATCAAGACTCACTCTCATTTCATCAGTCCATAAAACCTTAGAAAAACCAGTCTTGAGATATTTCTTGGCCCAGTCTTGACGTTTCAGCTTGTGTGTCTTGTTCAGTGGTGGTCGTCTTTCAGCCTTTCTTACCTTGGCCATGTCTCTGAGTATTGCACACCTTGTGCTTTTGGGCACTCCAGTGATGTTGCAGCTCTGAAATATGGCCAAACTGGTGGCAAGTGGCATCTTGGCAGCTGCACGCTTGACTTTTCTCAGTTCATGGGCAGTTATTTTGCGCCTTGGTTTTTCCACACGCTGTTGACTATTTTGAATGAAACGCTTGATTGTTCGATGATCACGCTTCAGAAGCTTTGCAATTTTGAGACTGTTGCATCCCTCTGCAAGATATCTCACTATTTTTGACTTTTCTGAGCCTGTCAAGTCCTTCTTTTGACCCATTTTGCCAAAGGAAAGGACGTTGCCTAATAATTATGCACACCTGATATAGGGTGTTGATGTCATTAGACCACACCCCTTCTCATTACAGAGATGCACATCACCTAATATGCTTAATTGGTAGTAGGCTTTCGAGCCTATACAGCTTGGAGTAAGACAACATGCATGAAGAGGATGATGTGGACAAAATACTCATTTGCCTAATAATTCTGCACTCCCTGTACACTACCACTATCATGTATGATTGTGGGTGTGGTTTTCTTTTCATGAAATGCTGCGTTAGTTTTATGCTAGACGTAATAGGACTCAAACCTTCCAAACTCAGTCCACACATTATTTTCCCAGAGGTTTTGGCAACCGTTAAGATGTTTTTTGCCAAATGTGAGATTAGCCTTTGTGTTCTTTTTGGTCAGCAGTTGTTTTTGCCCTGGAACTCTCCCGTGAATCTCATTTTTCTCCAGGTTTTTTTTCTTACTGTTGAATCATGAACATTGACTTTAACTGAGGCAAGTGGGTTCTTGTGATTTCCTACTCATATTTCCTACTCCTACTTCATGGATGGGTTGTCAGTGTTCTTTTGAAGTAATTCTGGTAGGCCAGCCATTCCTGGGAAGGTTCACCACCGTTCCAAGTCTTGTAGATAAGGGGGGTAACCATGTTTTGCTGGAGTCCCAAAGTCTTAGAAATGGCTTTGTCACATTTGCTATACTGAAAAATGTCCCTTACTTTGTTTCTCAGCTGTGTCTTTCGATTGTGGCGTAATGTGCTGCTTTTTGAGCTCTTTCATCCTGCTTCACTTCAGAGGGGTTCTATTTAAGTGATTTCTTGATTCAACAAGTCTGGCAGTAATCAGTGCTGGGTGTGGCTTGTGAGATTGAATTCAGCTTTCCAAGTTGTTAATCAAATCATCATTTAACAAAGGCAGCAATCACCTTTTTACAAAGAGCCAGACAGGTTTAGATAGCTTCTCCCCCCCTTAATAAATGACATAATTATTTAAAAACAGCATTTTGTATTTACTTGGTTGGCTTAATCTAATATCAAAATTTGTTTGATGAACAAATTGCAAAAAAACAACTAAGAAATCAGAAGCTAAGAAATGCATTTTCAAGGCACCATATTTGCCAAATAAGTACATTGTCACCGTGTTCCCCTAATATTTCTGCTCGCTAAGTGCATTGGCTTCTCTGGTGGAGAGGTCTGATCTCCACCAGATCTGGGATTACTACAGTAATTTCTTTCATTTTCTGTATATCAGCCTGTCCTGTCCAATCCTGCTTTAAGCTGGGAGCTTTTCAAAAAGCTTGATAAAGTCACAGACCTGGACACCTGGTTTTGAGGGCAAGCTCATAATCAGAGACGTTTAAGAGACATGAGCCCAATACCATATTCAAAGAAAAAACTATCAACATCATAAAAATGTAAAGCTTGGTATTGGAAACTATTATCCCAATTTCTTTTATCACTAACGCTAAACAAAACGGAAGCCTATGAATGTTCTTCTTGGCAGTGTTTGCAAGCACATAAGTGAAATGGGCCCACATCTTTTTAGATTTATTTTAGGACATTTTGCTTTTATTTGATAGTCAAACATGAGTAGACAGGAAAAGGGGGCGAGAGAACAGAGGAAGATATGCAGCAGGTCACAGACTCAAACCTGGGCTGCACTTAGGCATATAGGCGCCTGCTCACCTGGTGCCCAGATGTACATTCTTTTAAATTTATAAGCCACACCCTTTAATTATGTGGGATTTTACTGGATAGAAATTGTGATTTAGAGTTAAACAACCCTCACCAAGTCACTTAATGCATTTGCCACTAGAGGGCAGAGGGATGTTGCCTTCTCTTAAGAAATCCTAGTGACCTCTTAAATAATGTTTTTCTTTCTTTCTTTCTTTCTTTCTTTCTTTCTTTCTTTCTTTCTTTCTTTCTTTCTTTCTTTCTTTCTTTCTTTTTTTTACGCCACCAGGCTACCAGGCTACTACAGTTTTTTATTTTTATTCATATGTATATACAGTGTCCAACAAATGTATTAGACCACTTGTCATTAAAACAAGAAAACACAAATATTTTAGAAATCTGCCAAATGTATTTGACTAATTTATTTGTTCAGGAATGCAAGTAAATAAGTTTCACTTGGTAGTTTTTACAAAATCTTAATGTGCTTTACTGTTTTGTATTTGTTTTTGTAAAGCAGTGAATTTGAAAGTTCATTGAAATTCATTGAAAATATCATTAGCAAGCTCTTTAATCATTTTGATGAAAGTGCTTGTGGATACTGATGGATTAAGCATAACAGAAATATAAAAAATGATTTTGGTAATTACTAAAATTGCAATTTAGGGTAAATCTGATGTAAGCCTTTCACTGACTTGTGGTCAAATTGTTAAGCACTGAATTTACTTACAAGATCATTTTAAGACAGTTTCCAACCAGTGAATTACAGAAAGGCTTCCTTAAGACTTCCTTAACTTAAGGAACTTCCTTAAGAGGAGAACGTTCAATGAGAGTTAGAAATTCTAGGTCAAACGTTTGTTAATGATGTTTGTTGTTCCTCTCAGACTCCTGCGACCCAGTTCGGCTTGTTGATTACTATTTTCACTTTTCTCAAGTATGCAATGACTCTTATTTTCTGTGCCAGCACCTGGGATTTATGTGTTTAATCTGCACATAATTAATAACAAGAACTGCCGTGCACTTACAAAAAAAGGTCTCAGTAGTAAACTTTTGATCAGGTTTCTGGTGCACCAGCCATCAGCAGATATTTCTAAAGTTATGAGATTGTATTAAGTATGTCAGGAATATTGATACACACATTGCTGTATCACTGTGAAATTGTACCACTATGATAAATTGTGCTTTCATCATTCAAGACAAATGTATTAACAATATATCAATAGATTTTTTGTATCTGTTTTAAGGGTTACAGTTGTTGATTTTGTTGTTGGTTGCTTTAATGAGAAAGCTACTGTATGACCAGGTTTTGACCCTGCTTCTATTTAGTCATTACTTGATAAACTGACTGAACTTTGCCTGGTACAGAAGACCAGACATATATAAGCCCTCCTTCTACCTCACATTAGTCAGTCACTATTTGGTGGACGTTTCCTCAGTCTGTTTAAAAGTCATGACTGAATTAAATAAGAACAAAAATAAATGATTAAATAAAAGAAAAACTGAAATAAACAAAGTATACACCGTTTCCCATTATTGTGCGTTATATATGCTCACTTTTAACAGGACCTCAGGGCATTTGCTGTGCCTGTGGGTGTAGAACTCATTTGGCATTGCAGTCCAGCTTCTGTCAATTAGATGTGGTATGTATTGGCCAGGTTCTGACCCTGCTTCTAAAATTGAACACTGATGCAATAGTCAAGCTAGCAATAGAAGTTCAAAGTCATTTGTTGAGATCTTGAACTAATTAAGCCCGGCAGTCTTTCAGTAGTGAGAAAACACAACTATGGAAAATAGCGTGACTGACAAGCTGAACCAAAACGAACACGTCTGAAAATTTCATTGTAGCACGGTTCCCATCTAATTATTGAAAGATCCATGCATGTACGTTTTCACTGTATGCACGTGGATGAAATTGTGCTGTAAAACATAGTAAGTTGTAATTGCCTTGTTCAGCTTAATTTTAATTCATCAAGACTTAAAAATAAACTACATTTTTGTATCAGTTCTGCACTAGAATAAGACTTTTTTGTCTGTGTTTCTTAACACTGTATCATGCTGTCACACAATAATATATTTCTGATGCAATACTGTACGCTTTACTGTATAATGTGATGTTGCCATCTTCTGGTAGTGGCAGTGAAGTAAATAGACATGTATTCACGCATATATATATATTCAACTTTGTAATAATTTATATTTTGTAAGCTAATTTTGCATGTTCAAATAATTTAAGGAAATATAAGAAACAGTTCTGCTTTCTCTCATTCTACATATGTGGTTTTGTCTCCTAGCAAGCTGCAGGGACTTGTTATCTCTGTTTGCTACCTGTGGAGAAGTGATGATGCGTGTAGGTTATAGGTTCTGTTTATTTCTGTCTACAGGAGTATTAACAAGCTCAATGAGATCAGCGGTGCCCCATAACCTGAAAAAAATGAAGAATTTGTCAGTTTGTGTGCTGCTGCTTATAAGAGCTGTCAGCAGGGAACATACAGGTACGCATGAGGAGGTATGCATGAGTATGTGTGTTTGTGTGCTGTGCCGGCGGTCAGGGGGTTAAAAATCCCCCTTGAGTCTTCACATCTACCAGAAAGCATGAAAAGCACCTTGTTACAGCAGTTAACTTTAACAGATGACAGCTGGCTTTGGCAACTAGGGGCTAATGGAAAGATTAAGTCAATTACAGCTTGGCAGGGGGACTTAGAAATATTTGAGACATTCCCCAGCATATTGGAACAATAGGCATCTACATATGTGCTCTCACTCTAAGGCAGTAAATGTCATTATGTCAGAGTAAATAAAACAAAAATGTGCTTAGTTCGGTTTCTAAAATAGATTAATCTGGATCATATCACAACAATCACAACATTGGAATGCAGACAGAGTTAAATTGTTATTATCTCCACATGTGCTGTGTATGCAGCTTTTTCACGAGCATCTAGTGATTGCTCTCTGTTTCGTCCTGATGGTATCGCCGATTTAGTCCCCAACTTAGATCAAACAGAGACGAGAGGGAAAACACATTTAGCTCATCATAAAGTGGAAACTGAAAAGTTTAACAACCTTAAAAGACTGCCTAAAATGAAGTGTTTGGTCCACTTTAAAAAAGATCTGGCACTTAAAAAAATAAAATAAAATCAGTGCAGAAGATCATGAACTAAAATTTGTAATTTCCCACACCGATTACTCTGCTCAACTTTTTCCGCTCATGACAAAATGATGTGCAGAAGTCACGCAGTGACTCTCACCAGCTGAAATCTCATTTCTCTTTCTTCTTGTGCAGCATAAACGAGTTCAGCCCACACGGTGGGCATAAATGTTAAGTGCCTCGTAGCTTGAAAACTCATCAAGAGTAGGAAGGCCTGTGGGGTATCCGGCAGCAATCCGATTAACTGATGTAACCTTTGACCTGTAGGCGACCACATCTCTACAGGAAGCCCATAATTTTGAGTTTTAATAACACATAAAAGACTGCACACAGTTTTCAGTTACAGATGAATGGGTAAATGTGCTTGTGTCCTTAACTGGCACTATATCGAGCCAAGCCATAATGAAGGCAGTTTTGACAGTAACCTGGTGCCCCTCAATTGCTTTAGCATTGTTGCACTGTGGAGGATTTGTAACACAGAGTTACACATCACACTTGATTAAAATCTCATTATAAAATGGTTACTTACAAGAGGGCAACTACATCAAACAATTAGCAGCACATAGAGGAAATGGTTTTATTGTAGATTGGAGACTTGTGAACTCAGATCAGACATTTTATTATTAATCCAAGCTCTGTTTCTTTTACTCTGTTGGTTCACATGTTCCAGACCAGACGTTTTCCACTGGGCCACATGCCATCAGACTTTTCCATAGGCCAAGGATTCCCCACACCACACTGCATACATATTGTCATTTACACTTATCCTAACATGACCACTAACAATACTATATCCGTTTTTTTTCGTGATTCATCTGATTGTTTTATTCATTCCTTTTCCCATTTCTTATTTTTCTCATGCATATATTTTTCAGCCACTATCCCTTATTCCTTATTCCAGGTTCTTTGCATGATTTTTTGCACATTTTTTGACATATTACTGGTTAATGAACCAACTGCATTGCTGAACTAGATTTTTTTTCCTGCCCCATAGACAAACCTGGTTATGATCATTAATAAAAAGTACAATTTTTCTTTCTTGATTTGCCTCATTTGCAAACATCTTCAACTTAAATTTCAACTTTTATGCAATTTTTTTCTGAAGTCACCTGAAATACCATGTTTCATTAAAAATCAACATCCACGAATAGCTATAATTTTAAAAAAGACAAAATATAAACACTGCTATTGACTAAAAGAAAATTTAAAGTCTGTTTTTTCATTACACAATTAATAAATGATGATCTCATTCATAATTCTTTAATTTTCTGAATTGTTTTATTGCTCAACAAACTTCATTCTGAAATCGGTGGAGAATGACGTTCTTCTACAAATACATCAGTCACACTGGCACCACTTTTCCACCCATGTATCCAACCTGCTAAGGCTAAAATGCTATAGTCTGCAGTTTTCCTGATTTAAGTGGAAGTCAACATAATGTGGCCAACCTATATTTTATACACACGAAGGTAGCTCCACATGCACATAAAATTATGTCTCAGTTCATAAAATTGGTTCTATCTGTTGATTATCCCTGGATTTTTGCAAAGTACTTTGCATTGTAGCTATTTATTTAAAAGAATGCCATAAATATACTTGACTTGTTTTGCAAGCAGTATGTGTGCTAGGGCCATATTTTATAGTCTTAATTCATGGGTTCACAGACACCTGGGGATTTGGGAGTGCAAATAAAGAATATGATTACACTTCACTAGATCAGCTGCCTTTTTGTTCTTTAGTATCCCAAGAGTAAAATAAATGAGAGAAGATGGATTTGGCTGCTGGTAGGCTGTGCATCGTGCTTTTGTGGGTTATACTATTTACTTTTATAGGGAAGGGCAGAGAAGCTGGCATCTTTTCAGCTTAGAGGTTCAACTCAGTGTTACAGAGAAATGATGAGCTAAAATAGCCCTAATGAGATCACTGAGTCCAGGGTTGCATTGTCTCTAGGGAATGACCACCAGCAAAAATAGTCCTGATAAGTCAAGGCAATTGTTGGAACAGAGTCACTTATGAACTCTGAAGCAAACACAGTAGTGCCAAAAGAGACGTTTATCAAGAGCACAAGGGAGAAAGGGAAGCGGCTTAATTAATTTCGATTTAATTAATGCATTGTGTGGTCTATTAATTACAATATTGCTTTTTTAACAGTTGCATTCCACCCACATTTAAAGGGTATAAATCTCAAATGATGTTAATGCCAGACATAGTGGTTAATGTTAATAATGACAGAATACACACATAACAAAACAATGTGAAGAGTCTGTTTGGCTCCAGATTTGAGCTCAGGCTGAAGGCACAGATGGTCCATCCTGCAGCGCCTCATTATCCAAGTATCAGGTTGACTTGATGTCACTTCTCAGAGCTCAAGGCACCTTACATGATGTATATCTCTGTGAAAATGGTTAAAATAACAGTGTTGTTTCTGACAGGAGGGAATACAAGTCTTCCAGTATTTAGCCTGTTGGGAGGGCATCCAGCTGAGAGGAAACTGGAAGCTAGGTTTTCAGTAAACAACAAGCAAAAACATGGCATTTTTGGATATATGATCCACCTAGTGTAAATATATGTATCTTTTTGTTCTACATAGACACTGTCTTTGGACGGCTGGTAAAAGTGTAGTTAGCTGTCACCAAAGTTGTCTCGAAACAAAGTAAACCAAGGTTTGAGTGTTAACAGCGACAAACAAAGAGTAGTCGAACTCCCGAACAAAGAGCCTGGAAACTTTTGTTGTCAGCTGTCAGCAGCGTGAAAACTTGAGCAACCTGAAATCAGCTCCTACTTCGATAAACACAAGTGGCATGTGAAATTGAGCCGAAGTGCAATTTTTAAACCTCAGTCCCGGGCCATGTGTTACTACCCAGCAATAAATCCTCTGCACATCAGGAGCATGATTACAGTCTTCAGTTGCTGCATGGACTGACAGTTCTATCTACTAAGAATGATTGGTCATTTTCAATAAATTTGATATAAATGTGATATGACAGAATATCATCAAACTTCCCCAAAATAAGCCTGAAGGTTTGGATATGATCCAATACCTTCTCTGCCATTGCTGCTGTCAGAAAGTCCTATTCATCTTCTTTTTCATTTTCTCTTGTAACTGGGAGCTGTCAAGGACTGGGAGCTTTGCCTTGCAGTTTGCTGGGCTAGATTTATAATTGGACCCTGTCAACAGTGTCCAGTGCAACTCAAGTGCAATGTTTGTTATGGCAGCTACTGTGTACTGATTTCAACACATGCCAGCTGCAAGATGGTTTGTGTGTCATTAATGCATAACTATTGGTAAGTGCAGACACAATGTGTGCGTCCACAAGCTTGTGGATGGAATGAAAAATCATCTAAAGGGGATCAAAAGAGAGGGAACGCAAATGAAGTCAGATTTTTCCAGGCACTGTAAAGCTCTAGAGTTGCTGCCTATTTACAGGGAATCTTAGGTATCTGTATACATACTATATACACAGATGAGCAGCTATTCCTGCAGGTGGGCTCAATGAATACCACGGCTGTGTTGTAGAAATCTGTCTTGCTGACATTTTAATTGAATGTGAGAACAGTAAAATACCACACGTGTTCAAGATTTTTCTTTTTTTTTCTTTTCCATACACTCCCCTTTGGACGTATGTCTGATTCTACCAGACAAATTTCTTAATCTACCAGATTTGTAATTCTTATCTGACTGTGCAGCAGTGCTCATGGCACCAAAATCAACCCTACTTGGAATAAAATTCAGTCATTCTGTCCTGCCCTGCTGTGTAGTGCAGTATCTTTGTGGGTGTTCTTTTCATCAACACTGGTTCTCCAGGTAAGTGGTACAGAGAGAGGTTCATGACCGGGCTTGTCAGCTTGTCAGAGGAAAGTGCTCTGCTGGGGAAAGCACCTGACATCTGGAGGACCTCTGCGATTAGATTGCCCTAGCAAGAAGCAGGACAATGTTCCCACATGATTTGGATAAATAGAACTTTTGATCCCATTAGGAGTGGATTGTGAGCAGGGTTAAAAAAAAAAAAAGAGTTGAGGACTGCCTTCAAGGCATAATTTGAATCTCTAGTGACAAAAACAGTGACTTCTTAAATAAAACAGAAAACATTAAGACAGTTAATCCTGCAAATTGCAAATTGCACGAGATATTAATATAATCATAGACCAAATTTTCCGAAATGGATTAAAAACAAACAAACACAGTGAGTATTAAAAAATGTGAGTTTGGAGGGTAATGAAGACGTGCAGAGCATATTCACTACAGCGCAACCCAGGAGAGGGAGACAAAGCTCTTCTGCACTCACATTGATACAGCTGGACTTCTCATTCCCTTATTAATGTGGATATTTTGGAGTAATTCAACTATATTTGAATGTATATTTAATAAAGACCGCTAGTCTGCTTTTGGCGTGTTTAAACGAAGTAACTTGCTCACATATCTTATTGCAAGTTCTGCTGGGGACATACGCAAAGTCACGTCTAATACATAAATAGCACCACATTCTTTTACTAAATGAAACTGAGCGTTTATCCGACGCGACATTCTTTTTCCACCCAGAATGACACAAACCACGTCCATTTAAAACCTGGCTAACGCGTTCCGGAGGAGAGATATCGACCAATTGGCTGAGTGGAGGGCGTGGCTCTCCTTACTCCAGCTAGGCAGGAGTATGAAGTTTGGGCTATCAGTGCACAGCTACTGTGAGAGAATGGTGCACCTCAGTGCTCACAGGTGCGTGATATTATCCAACTCCGATTTTGTACTCTTGCAACTTTAACCGAGGTACGCGGTTTACAAGGTTGCATGCACAAAGTTGAAGGTGTTTCCTCTGCAGTTCCACTCTACAAATGGCTTGGATTATTCACCCGCATCTGCACGGGACTGGCGCCGCTCTGATTCTGCTCGCAGTGATTCTGACAGGTGATGTGGTTGCACAGGTTTTTGACAGCTATGGATTATCATACGCTTTGAGGGCTGAGCTGTCAGAAGACACGATATTGGTTGCCAATAATGGGATACGCGTGCCTTTCGGGAGATCAGTCTTCATTGATCCCATCAACGATTTGGTTATCCAAGTTCAGCCCGGTGATAGATGCAGCATAACAGTCCTAGACAACGATCCTTTGTCTCAAAGGCCTGGACACCTGTCTCCGAAAAAGTTTCCGTGTGAATTTGGTCCCAATGACGTGAAGTATTCTCACTTTGGCTCTCGGAGTCCCCCGAAGGATAGAGTGAGGTTACAACTCAGGTACGACACGCAAACGGATACAATTATAATACCTTTTATGATGGAGGTGGAGGTTATTTTTACACAGCTGGAGGTGCTGACGAAAAACATGCCGCTCACTGTTGAAAAACTGCTCGGCACAAGTAATCCCATCGATAAGAAAATTTTAGAATTCACCTATGATAGAAGTGCTCATCAGTGCAAAATAGCTTCCCTCTCCAGTGGCAATGTGCTGCCCAGGTATGGAAAACTTGTGGATGAAGAGAGCCTCGGAACAATGGTGGACTGTGATGAGTTTATTAAAATGAACACCCGTTATCAGCACACTTTCGCTTTGAAGTCACCTAACAGAGATTACATTCCGATGGTTGTGGAATTACATGATAAAGAAGGCAATTTGCTCAAGCAGGAATTTTTCCAGATTCTGGTCAGAATCAAAGAGGGTGAAGACAACATACCTCCTAAACCCAGCTTTGTTGCCATGATGATGATGGAAGTAGATCAGTTTGTAATGACAGCAATAACCACGGATATGCTGGCTGCAGAGGATGTCGAGTCTAATCCTGATGAATTAATCTTCAATATTACATCTCCCCTGTCCTTTGAGGAAGGCTACATAGTAAGCACTGATGATAGGAATTTGCCAATAACCTCATTTTACCAAGGAGACCTCAAAGAGCTGAAAATTGCCTACAAGCCCCCTGCTGTGGATTCGGACACTGAGAGGATTTTCCAGATTGAGTTTGAGGTTGTGGATGGAGAGGGAGCTGTGTCAGATCCTTTTGCTTTCATGATTGTTGTAAAGCCTATGAACACGCTGGCCCCTGTGGTTACTAGGAATACTGGACAATTGCTGTATGAGGGTCAGTCCAGGCCTCTGTCCAGTTCACAGAATCTGGAAATCAGTGATGAGGATAATTTAGAGAAAGTCAAAATGACTGTTATTGATGGCCTGAGGCATGGTGAATTGACTGTTCTTGGCTCCAGGAGGAAATTTTTCACCCCAGCTGACCTTGATGCTGGTGTAGTAATTTATCAACATGATGGCAGTGACACGTACAGTGATAATATTGTTTTCAGAATGACAGATGGTACAAATGAGGTGGAGTTTCTGTTTCCTATTACTGTTGTGCCGACAGATGACGAGCCTCCCATTATAAATGCCAACACTGGTTTGGTTTTATTCAAAAACCAAATGATGCCTATCACCTCGCTTATGCTCAGTGCAGCAGACATCGACTCAGAAGATTCCACAATTAAATTCACAATCGAGCCTCCTTTTTCCACACTGGGACAGGTGATGCTGCGTCAGTCTGAGGCCCCAGAAGACCCATCAACCTGGAAGTTTAATACAGAGGACGAAATGTATGAGAAAGTAGTGACTGAATGGCTGCAGCAGGATATTACTGATGGTAAACTGTTTTACAAGCACATTGGACCTCACAGTACCAGCACAGTCATGGATCAGTTTGTGTTTACGGTTCAAGATGACAATGACCCACCAAATCAATCAGGTCAAAGCTCATTTGACATCAAAATTCTCCCTGTTGACGACCTTCCACCTGAACTGTACCCTGGGGCGACGCTGCAAATGACTGTGCATGAGTATCAGCTTACTTACTTCCGAAAGAAATTCCTCCGTTACACTGACCTCGATTCAGACGATCGTGATCTCAAATATACAATCGTGCAGCCACCGACAGACACAGATGAGAACAGCCCTGTTGTACTCGGAGCTTTGGTATTGACTGAAAATCCAAACACCGAAGTCACAACTTTCACTCAGGCTCAAATCAATCACCACAAAATAGCTTACAAACCACCTGATCTTGAGCTTGGAATTACCACTCATGTTTTGCAGTTTAGATACACTGTTGAGGATGTTTCTGGGAATACTGTAGAAGGGGTTTTCACTATATTTTTAAAGCCTGTGGACAACAAGCCGCCTCAAATAAAGAACTCTGGATTTACTGTGCTTGAGCGTGGCAGACATATCCTTACGAGTGCTGAGCTGGACACCTCTGACACAGACACGGAAAAGAAAAAGATAACCTTCACCTTAACTCAGCCACCACTGCATGGTCAGGTCCAGTTTACATTCATTGATATGACCAAAGGAAATGCTTTCAGTCTAGAGGATATTGCAAATGGCCTAATTTCATACATTCATAATGGAGATGAATCAACAGTAGATTCCATACAAATAGATGTCAGCGATGGGGTGCACATAGTCCCAATTACTATAAAGATCAATGTGAAGCCAATTGATGATGAGGCTCCAACTATAAGTCTTCCTGCTGGCACAATTGGCTCCTACATAGATGTACTGGAAAATGGAGCAACAGAAATCACAAGTAATGTCATTCAAGGAAGAGATGAGGACACAGATGACCTCAGATTAACCTTCATAGTTGAAGACCCGCCGTCATTGGGTGAAATCCTGGTTAGAGGTGTTTCATCGGGCACATTCACCCAAGCTGATATTATTAATGGCTTTGTGGTCTATGCTCACACAAGTGGGGAGATAGGCTCAAGCACAAAGGAGGACTTTTTCAATCTCACTTTGACAGACATGTCTGATGAGTGGACTGTCGGAGGAAATAAGATCACAGGTGTCAGAGTGCATGTCACCATTCTTCCTCTGGACAGCCAGGCTCCAGAGGTCTTTGTGGGGCCGCAGTTCACTGTTGTTGAGGGAGAGAAGCATGCCATTCAGATTCTCCACATAAGTGCAGATGATGTCGACACCCCCAGCGATGACCTTCTATGTACAATCATCGTACAGCCGACTTCAGGGTATGTGGAAAATATTTCCCCAGCCCCAGGCTCAGAGAAATCCAGGTCTGGAACAGCTATTAGTGCTTTCACCATCAAGGACATCAAACAGAATCACATTTATTATGTTCAAAGCATTCACAAAGGAGTCGAGCCAGTAGAAGACAGGTTTACATTCAGATGCTCTGATGGCATCAATTTCTCTGAAAGGCACTTTTTCCCCATCTCCATAATCCCCTCTAATGATGAAAAGCCAGAGATTTACATGAGAGAGTTTGTGGTTATGGAGGGCATGAACATAGTTATTGACACTCCCATTCTGAATGGTGCTGATGCTGATCTCCCCTCTGATCAGCTGACATTCATCATCACCAAACCCCCCAAGCATGGATTTATTCTCAATCAGCTCACTACTGGCACCGTCCCTGTGTCTAACTTTACCTTGGATCAGATCAGGGAGGCCTCCAGCTACGTGTATGAGCATGATGACTCAGAGACCACAGAGGACAGCTTTGATATTGTTCTTACAGATGGAAAGTTCAGTGTGGAGAAAACAGTCATTGTTATGATTATCCCTGTGGACGACGAAACCCCAAGGATGGCAATCAATGATGGCCTTGAAATAGAGATAGGTGATGTGAAAGTCATTAACAGCGATGTTTTAAAAGCTACTGATCTGGACTCTGAGGATAGCACGCTAACATATATAATTCGATACGGACCCAGTCAAGGGTATTTGCAAAGAGCGACGCCTTCAGGGACGTTGCAAAATATCACAGTTGGAATGAATATTACACAAAGCGAGGTGGATCAGGGTCTGATTGTGTACATCCACAATGGACAAGAGGGAATTCGAGACCTCATCAAGTTTGATGTGACTGATGGCATCAACCCTTTGATTGACAGATACTTCTATGTTACAATCGGCAGCATAGACATGGTTTTCCCTGATGTGGTCAGTAAAGGTGTATCTCTTAAAGAGGGTGGCAGGGTTACTTTGACAACAGACCTCCTCAGTACCAGTGACCTCAACAGCCCAGATGAACACTTAGTTTTCACAATCACCCGGGCACCAGTCAGAGGACACCTGGAGTGCACAGACACACCTGGGATGCCCATCTCATCCTTTACACAGCTCCAGCTGGCTGGCAACAAAATCTACTACATTCACACATCGGATGACGAAGTGAAAATGGATAGCTTTGAATTTGAAGTGACTGATGGCTATAATCCCGTGTTCCGCACTTTCCGCATCTCCATCGCTGATGTGGATAATAAAAAGCCTGTACTGACGGTACACAGTCTGGCAGTGACAGAGGGAGAAAACAAACTCATCACACCTTTTGAGCTAACAGTTGAAGACAGGGACACCGTTGACCGTCTCTTGAAATTCACAGTCACTCAGATTCCAGTTCATGGTCGCCTGCTCTTTAACAACACCCGGCCTGTCACCTCATTCACAAAGCAGGACTTGAATGAGAACTTGATCAGCTACAGGCACGATGGCACAGAGAGTACAGAGGACAGTTTCTCCTTCACTGTCACCGATGGCACTCACACAGACTTCTATGTCTTTCCCGATACTGTATTTGAGACCCGAAAACCTCAAATGATGAAGATTACCATCCTCTCCGTGGATAATGGTGTACCACAGGTTCTGGTTAATAAAGGTGCTCCAACACTGCGGGTTTTGGAGACAGGCCACTTAGGCTTTGTGATCACTAGTAAGACCCTGAAAGCAGAGGACAGAGACAGCATTCAGGACTCTGTGACCTTTAGGATTACTGTAGCCCCAAAACATGGCTACCTTATCAACCACGCCAGAGGAAATGCAACTATCAACAGCTTCACGCAAGGTAAGAAGGCTGCTCTTTAAAACTTTTCAGTCCTGTGACATTCTGATGGATTTGCAATCTCCTGCAGTAAAACTCACGTAGAAGACTTTTCAAAATATTCGGAGCAGTCTGATGTGAATTTAATCTTACCCTGCTTTTACTTAGACTTTTAAATGGCCTTACTCCAATGGTCTTAAAAATCATAAACTTTTTGTTTTCACTCTAGAGAGCGCCTGTTTACAGAAAGAAGTATGCTAGTGCCTCAGGCTGACTAGTTCGCTCTGGAGGAGAGCATTTTTCAAACAGTGCCTAAAACATTTCACTTTGGAGGAAACTTAGGGTGGTTTGTGCTTTACCAGAGGAATATAACAGTAGACAAGAGAATTACAGACGTGATGATAAATAATGTGAACATGCAAACATGTCAGAGGGAGAGAGATGCGGTATTCTAGCTCCCAGCAAATCACTGGCTTTGTAAATAACATGGTGCAGTACAGAAGTTACATTTCAAACAGACCAGAGGGGTGTCTTGGTAATGGTAAATATCAGGATAGCAGCCACAGTCAATATCCACGTATTCCCTGCTTTTATTTACTAAGCCACTGTGAGATGCTTTCCCCTAGAGGCCTGTTCAATATTTCAAGAGTTCTCACAAGAGTAAACAGACAGTAAATAAAGACACTATCTCCTGGGCATTTGAAAGTTTAGGCTACACATTTGTATGCATCTGTCCCTTTGAAGGGAGATATTCTGACATAAAATATTGAACGCAGCAAGTGGAAACTTTGCAGTTTTTAGTGCTATAAGGAAGCTTGTCTAGCACCACGCTATCAAGATGGCAAGCAGACAGACTGCTGTGATGGCATCCCACGAGTCAAGCTGGTCTTAATGTCCGGCATCATTCAAGAGTCTTATTTGTTTACAGCCCTTTCAGGCAGTTCTTTTTGCTCGGATTCCCCTGGTGCTGTCAGCGTGCACATTTAGGCACACAGGCACAAAGACACTGACAAGTAGATAGGAACAAACTGAACATATTTTGTTAGTTGTTTTTGCCAAATAGCTGATGCAAAATTTTGTGAGCAGGATTTTTCTTGTACTTATGTAAATGTGCTCTTTTTCAGCTGAAATTGACGACATGAGCATATGCTATATTCTGAGGGATGGGGACAACGCGACAAACGACATCTTTCATTTCTCCATTGAGGACAGCGGTAAGTTCCTCAATTTAAACATCCACTCTTGGAGTTATATTGAGTGATAGCTATTAAATTTGAAATGAGTCTGTGACACGCTCACTTTTGAGGATGTTACAGTGAATTTGTCACGCTGTTGCTGTTTAATAAATTCAGATTTCTCTAAGAAGGGTAAGGCTTGAATCCACTCAACAATGTGCCTAATTAGGCAGAATTACAAATCAAAAGGCATCTGCAAAGATTGCAGAGATTTCCATTATTTCAGCTTAAGTAAGTGAGATAACAGGCATGCAGTGAAATAGAAGGAAAGATGTACTGTTTCTGGGTAGCTTTTGTTTATGCTCTGGTGAATTTCATTCCACCAGCATTTCGGAGAAAAAAGGAATATTAGATCTTTTACGCCTATTAAAATTTTATTCAAATATTTATTAGTATATTCATTAGTTTGTCCTACTGCAAATGATGCCATAGGTAGGTCAGTCTTTTAGCACCTAATGTAGTCGCTCATTATTTTTTAGAAAGTAATGATTGATTTAGCCAGTTACTAATTAGTAGAGCTGTAGATATGTAATCAGACGCAGGCTCTGTGAATGGTTTGAGGCAATCATGCCGGTGTTGCCGATTAGCAGAAGCAGTGTGCCTGACAGTGTGTCCTTTCTGCTATCCTTCAGCTGTGATGAGTGAGCACAAAGGACGGCTCTAATAGGGGCCCTCTTTTCCCACAAGCACCTCGGCGAGCTCCCATTCTCATTTCTCATTTTCCGTGCCTTCGGTTTGATATTTGACAGGTTAAAATCAATCTCAACAGGTGGATGGGGCGCTAATAAGAGATGACTCAAATGCAGGAGCTGGTACTGAATATCAGCAGTTGAGCCCATGCAGATTTTTTTGTTGCTGAGTGAGGGCTCAGTCCCTTATTATTGTCTCACTTGGGCTTTCTTTTTTTGTTTTGTTTTAATGGATCTCTGTGGGCCTCTCTTCCTCTTTGTCACTTTCTTTCTCTGTGTACCTTGCTTGATGCTTGATGACACACATATCCCCACACTGGTAGTTTATCTTCCAGACTGGCAATTAGATTCACTCCTTTCAGCGCTCACTGCGAGACTTCAAAACAGCTTTTGTCTTATTCCGTCCTCAATCATAGTTATGTCCTCAAACAAAACAAAGCATAAAATGGCAACTATCAGATACAGTGCACCTCTCTAAAATGTCATTCTTTGATATGAAAATTGTACTTTATAGTGGCACCTAAAGAGCTTAACAAATTGATGAATGATCTCATTGGATGGCTGATCCATAAGGACTCACCACGTACTGCAGTGCAGTTTTTGAGGCAATCAGTGAAGATTTTTTTTTTTAATAAGATTTAAGCTGGGCTGGTGGCTGCCCTAAATCCCTAGACAGAGCCTGCAGCTCTTTGAACAGCCGTGTTGTGGAGGAGCTGAATGCCGTACACTGGCACACAGCTGCACTATGTCATGTTCAGCAGTGGAAAACATTCTCTTTCTCGCTTCAAGTTCATTGGGAAATTTACCAAATGCACTTGGCAATGCTATGAGTGTGAAAAGTTGCTTTTCATGTTGCAGCTGTTCAGTGAGATTCCACGGGTTTATGCCAATAGTTGTGACGAACTGTGAATGTAGTCACATTTTCGAGTATGCGCCTGCTGCTGACTTCTGATTACCATAATTTGTGTGCTTAAGCGTGCTGGTCATTGTTTAAACAGCACATGTGCAAAGCTATTGGATTTATTTATTTACTGTTTTTCCCTCTTCCAGGTGAGGTCATGTATTGGGTTTTAGTACACCACACAAAGGCCTATAGGATTTCTTCTGGTTCCATTGTCAGTCCAAACATAAAGTGACTGTCTGCACTTATTACAGGGCAGTACGCTAATTTACTCCCGGCATGTATTCTCACAAAGGAGGATGAATGGAAAGTGCAAAGCCATTCATTGTGCTCCATCTAAATACTTATGGCAGTCTCACTTCTAACCACAAGCTTGCTTTAATTGTAGAAGCTGACATCATAGTTTTCCTAATAGATGGGTTGTCTTGTTAACCAGGGTACAGTGTTGGATTTTAATCTGAGCTGCCAGAGCGTCAGTTCCTCTTTGCAAGAATGTATTTTCTGACTTCTACATGTTTCTAATTGTAAATGGTGAGTTCAGAGCCCAAATGTGAAACTGTGCTAGACCTGACTCGCTCTCATCCATTGTGTAGCACAGTTGTATTAGAGTATCGACTAAAGTAATGACCTGTGCTTTAAGCAGGCAGATATTTTGTTTACCTTGATTAATTATGTTTGTGCAATTTAGGCGGTTTCACTTGATTAACTCGGCCACATAAAGAGAGGAGATGGGCTTTTTACTACAAGTAAAAACAACTGGGCCACATCCCAAAGTGCTTAGCATTTTTAATTAGTGAATAGAGTTTCTTACAAAGTACAACTTTTAATCCTGTTAGTGTATAAAAAACAGAATAATATTGAATTTACTTCCAAATTATGCTGCATTTTATGTGCAGTGGTCTACAAATGATTTGTGCATTTTTTTTTAATCTGATTTATTTTCCTCTTGAATTTCTTTAGCATCTTAAAGTTGATACTGCTGGCTTTTAAAGCTGCATTTAAGGTGTTTTTGCCAAAAAGGAGACCACAGGATGAATGTTACCAGTGATGCTTGTGTATAATTTTTTGTCATCCTTGTCAGAGCTTTAAATTAATCATTCCAAATGACTAAATTCACACATTTTAACTTGTAGAGATGTCTGCTGTTTTGAAGAAACTGTTGCCCAAATGGAATGTCGATTTTTTTCGGAGGGGGGGTTGTATCTGTGTGCCTGTATGTGTGCTGCCCTTGTTATTCTAACTCAGTTAATTGTTGTGTTTTGATGGACTCCAGCTCTCCCCTTGTCTCCTAGGGATTCAGTTGCATTCAGGTGAGCTTACCTGAGCACACACGAGCCCTCGCATTCCCAGGCAGTTGTTTATGGAGCTGATTCCCTGTCTGCTTCCAGCCAGTCAGTCAACCTCACAAATGTTCTTAATGACAGACACAATGTAGTACTCTTTGTTTTTTATTCCAGGCGCTCAGTGCATTTTTATTTTTTATTTTTATTTAAGTGAGCTACAAAAAGGCAGCAAAAGATCATTAATAGTTTGGGAAAAGAAACGTATTTTTAAGGTCAAACTCTGCAGGCATGCACAAAATGTCCATGTTTTCCTCATTTGACTAATGAGACTCGTTCGCTGTAAGAAGCATAGAGTATGTAAGTCAATAATTTCTAGTGAAATGGGTCAGCAGTGAAAAGAAAAATAGAATCACTTTCTGTCTGGAACATATTTTCTCACATGGAAAGAGACAATAGGGTGCATGTCTGCAGAGCCCACCTCTACAAGCGTGTTTTGTTTGTTATTTCTTCTTCGTGTAACAAGATAAGTTCAGGTCACCGTGCATACCTCGACCTAATAAATCCTCCAAACCATTTTTCACCTGCAGTAACATCTGATATGTATGTTGTCAACATAACTTCCATGTTATTGGTGTGTAATCTCTTGTGACAATGGGTGCATACTCCATCTTCTTTGTCTCCCCTCCTAATTCCAGGCTTGGGGGGGGGGATTACCTTACTCCCCATTGCGTGCTAGAGTACAACAAAAGTAAGTGTAGAACATGCACTCACATGCAGTTGTGAGGTTAGTATAGCTATATGCTATAATATCCCCATCACCGCACAGGAGATGACTCTGCAGTTTTGCAGCGTTTCTAGCCTGCTATTAATGAAACTGTCTCTTCTATACTTTCTTGTGGGGTATAACATTCCTCTGTCCTTGGGACCACTGGTATGAATCATATTCATAAAGTATGCTTTAAGCTTCAGCAAATTACATAGCTGGTCTCGTTGTAGTGATAGTTTAAAGGGGTTTCAGGGTGTTCGGTTTTCTTCACAGTCCAGCTGTGCTGCAGACAATAAAATAGGTGAAGTCGTTTTATTGTTATGGAAAAAGCATTTAGTGATAAAACATCTGGGCTTTGATTACAGAGCTGTTCCTGAGGCACAGCTGCTGCACTTTGGGGCTGAAAAACTGAATTACAGAATGGATTTAGACTAATCATTTTAGTTGGAGAGTGATTTGCGTCTCTTACCGGTCCCTTATGTCGTCAGCAGCTAACTTTGTGTTATAATTTTCTCACTAGTCTGCATTGCAGTTATATTTGCAATGTTTACCACCCAGCAGCAGCCTTCTCTATTCAGCACAGCATAACGAGGTGTATGTGCAAGTTTGCTTTCCTTTAATGTGTGTGTGAAGCGTAGAGACGACTTAAATGAAAGCATATCCGCAAAGAGCTGCTGCGACTAACCAAACAGATGAAAAACCTGTGCTCATCTGTGAGGGGATCAAACATTCGCTGTTATCTAGCAGTCTTGAGCCAGCGAAATACTTTTAAAAAAAAAGATTAAAATGCTTTTATTGATGATGAAAAGATGATAGTAGAATTCTCCGAGGCAGGAACGCCTAAATATGTTTCAAGAGGTTTCATTGTTCTGAAATGATTTAGGCACTGAATAAGCCAATGAATTCTCTTTTTTTTTTTTTGTTCAGATTTCTTTGCCCAAGTCTGTTGGATCACTTTCAGGCCGTCTGTTAGTGCTGTGCCTCCTTTTTTTTATTGCTGTTCATTTTGCTCCTGAGTGCAGATTACAGCTCCGTATTTACAATCTATATTTAGTCCAAAAGGCATATTCTGCTGCCTCAAATGCATCAGAAAAAGAGAACACCAAATCCATTAATGAGAGATAATGATTTGGAGCAGCCATGACAATGTCACATTTATTTTTCATTGTGGTGTTTGTGCTGATTACAGCAAAGAATGTGGGTGATTTGTTGCTTAAACATCTAGGGAACTTACTGATTTATTCTGATCTGCTTTAATTTTCCCATTAGAAAACAGAAGGGAAACCCTGTTTGATGATTTTGCTCTCTCTGTCTTTATGTGCTGCCAAAGTGTATGTTGCCAAGGTTAACAAAGCAAAGGCAAATTCCCAAAAGTATAGAAACCTCAGGCCCAGGCTTGTTCTCCGAATGATGATGTGTGTCGTCATTGCTGCCTTAGGTTATCAGTCTAGCAGAACTGAGATTCCTCTGGTGAAAATCCCCATTATGTGGAAAAAAAGGGTTAAAGTTTGTGTCATCGGGTTTTAGGACGGCCCCAGACAAATTGAGTCATACTTAAAATAAATATAACAGGGGCAGAACAAAAAGGAAATAAACTTTAGGTCAAATTAAACTATTCAGGAATTTATTTTGCGTTATTATGTCACAATATAAAATATCACTTTCTTTTCATGCTCTGCGATGAGTCCTGTGTGATTTTTGGCCTCATGAAATCGCCCGATGGGACTGTTTTGACAAACAGCAGGGAATCTGAGTGTTTGTGATGCTACAGTTGCTGCTGTAACAACTCTCTTTTCACAGGAGTAGAGCTTTTGTTCACTTTTGAAAAATCACTCTGGATAATGTGTTTCTGGCCCCTGAATCCCAGCAGTGGACCAGAGCTGCTCCTCTCCGCCCTGCCGCATGATAAGCCACTGACAGCTGGGCCGAGGCTGTAGTGTGTCACAACTCTCTCCAGCTATACTTGGGTTTCATGATTGGAGCCCTTTGCACGCTGCACCTCCTTTGTACACATTTTTCATGCACATTCACATTCGCGTACACAAAGCATTGACCGTCTTTCCATCACTGGGCCAGCTGTCTGATTTCATAATCAGAGATGAGGCTGGCGCTGCTAAAATGTTTCATCAAGATGCTTGGCATCAGCTACAGTTTAATTGATAACGGCTTTGTCTTTGATTTCAAGCTGTTGTCTCTTTTGATTAGAGTGCTGTGATGTAGAGCAGAAACAACACCAGCTTCTTTCATTGTGATATCATCAGCATATTATTGAGGAGGGACAGAGGGGTTCAAGTTAGGGGTGCGAATACATCACGGATCGGTTGCACTGGTGATAGACAGATTAATAGATGAAGTCAGGCAGGAGTCTCTTTGGACTATATTGTTTGCAGATGAGATTGTAATTTGTAGCGAGAGTAGTGGCACGGTGGAACTGAGCCTGCAGAGGTGGAGGTATGTTCTGGAGAGAAGAGGAATGAAAAGTAGTACATGCAAGACAGAATACATATGTGTGAATGAGAGAGAGAGAGACGGATGTAACAGTGACCCTACAAGGAGTAGAAATAATAAAAGTGGATGAGTTTAAATAGGTGAGGTCAGCTATCCAAATCAGACCATGTACACGGGAGGTGAAGAAGAGCGTATTGACATGGTGGAGTGACTGGAGATGAGTGTCAGCTGTGATTTGTGATGGATAGAAGCAACAGTGAAAAGGATGGTCTGATGGTAGATGTTTGGTTTAGAGACAGTGGCACTAATGAAAAGACAGGAGGCCAAGCTTTGGAAATGAGTGCATCAGAGGGACAGCTCAGGTCGAGTGGTTTGAAAACAAAGTTAGAGAGGCAAGGCTGAGATAGTTTGCACAGGTGCAAGGGAGTGATAGTGGATATATTGGACACAATATGTTGAATATGGAACCACCAGGCAGGAGGCAAAGTGGAAGACCACAGAGAAGATTCAAGGATGTAGTAGAAGGAGGACGTGCAGAGCGTTGGTGTGACAGAAGAGGATATTAGGGACAGGGTGAGGAGGAGGCAGATCACCCGAAAGAATAAGAATAAGAATAAGTTTAGTATATAAATATGCAAGGGAAATATATACAGTAGAGAGGAACTGAAGATGATACGCATTTAGACACAGATTCACTTGAGAAGGTTTTTATTTTCGCACATGGTAGGAGTGTGTCTCTGGGCTCTCGTCTCATGAAAGGTGCTGATGAAACCCTTTGGGAATTCTGATCAAGCTCCCACTCACCATCACCTCCTTTCTATAAGTGTAGCCTGATACTCAGGATATGAGGAGTCATCGTGTGGAGAAATGGATTGGGAGGTGGGGGGGTAGTCATAGGAGATGAAAGATTGAAGTGCTTTGTTGGTCCCTGTATTGGTGAGGGCAAGGCGTCAAGCTGCTTCCTGTCGCCTGTAGCGACGGCATGAATGTGCTGATGTGCACTTCACTCTCTAAACACTGCCTGTGTTGACAAGGTGTGAGAGCGCAAATGTAGTAGGTAAACTCTGCATGAATTCAGCTGGATCTACATATGAATATAAATGATTTAGAGTTTGCTATAGATTTGATTAGCCGTGAAGAAATGTTATGTAGTCAGTAAGTATCAAGCTTCTCTCCATTTCAAGGAATGTATGACAGCCTCAAACTATGGTTATTTAATTCAGACAACATTCCCGTCGCTCACTTCATCTATTCTCTTATATTTTTTTACAGAGCTGAAGGCAGTGCATATCAGTATTTTTCCACTACTGGTCAAGTAATATGTCCCACCAAAAGTTGCATTTGATATGTGAATCAATTCTTAGTTATTTGTCTTACATTGCATTTTCTAAAATTTGTTTTGGCTTATATCAGTTTGAGAAGCACAAAAATAATTCAAAGACAGCCGTGGAAATGTCCAGCACTCAGATGAACCCTTCCCCCCATTAAGAAAACTCAGGAATGTCTTGCTGCCAGAAATTAACTAGACCATGCATGGGCTTATCTTGGTTTTCCAGCACATGAGCTTGGAGTGAAGTGAAGAGTTACATATTAGCAAGAAAATGGGACAAGAGACAGAAATAAAGGCCAAAGGAAGCAAGTTGAGACAACTGAGCAGTCTGGTAAAGAGGTTGCATTTTACTGCTTATTTTTTCAGGCGACTGGCTAAAGCCACTATCCTCGCCACCAAACATTACTTCAAACGTGATCAGTGGTTAATAAGTCATATGTATGAGCAGAAAATATGGTGCGATTAAAGCTTCGAAACATCAGGTGCAGATTTCATTTCAACTTTAAAAAGAGGTGATAATGTTTTAAAGAATATTCAGTGTGAAATTTAACAAAGCAATCTGAAGGTAAGAATGACATTTCTGCTCTCTTGTAACTCCAACATTCATCTCTTGTCCTTCATGTCTAATAGTTTTCAGTCTGAGAAATATTCAGATTCATTACATCGCATTACTTTATTCCATTCCACGGGATGCCAGGTAATTGTGCTCCCTACAACACTGTGTGCTTTTATGTGGTAGCACACAACACAGTGGTCTCAGAAGAGAATAAATTTAAATGATAGTATTATGCAATGTGGTATACTCCGAATAGAGGTCTTGCAGCACAGAACTCATCCATGCAACGACAAGAGTGTATCTGACTTTGTACCAGAAGTCGGTTTTCATATCATAAGGTTCACTTTCGCCAACAAAGACTTCCAGAAGCTATTTTGACAATGATTCAAAGGCCAGAAAAAAAAAGAAAAATCCATTTGATTGCCTATATTAAATGTTGCAGGCATCCTTAGAAGTACTCTTCTTTTAACATGCCAGCAAATATTTTTTAACCCAGGGCTTGTTCTGCTGCACAGACTAATCTTCAGTCCAATATTAAAAGGAGAAGACAATAACAACACTAAGTCCTTAGACATTTTCTTCGCTCTTTTCATGAATGCAGAACAGCATGCTTATCTTTAAAATGCAGGTTTGCACAGTTCTACTCAATGGCTTCTTTTCATCCATCATAAACAAAGGGCCAACAGTTATTTAACACTTCTTTAGGAATTACCATTTCAGCTTTTTAGGGAGCATTTCGCTCCAAGGCAAACGCTTTACTACATGTGAGGATTTGCAAGTAACAACTGTGAAATGCAGCTGAAACATGTTGTTATAGCCGAAGCCAATGGAGGCCGGCCCAACAGACTCGAGAAATGCCCGGCTTTATTAGTATGGAGCGCATGAGTCTGGGGGACTGGGATGGGGTTTTTTATTCTGTGGTCTCACACTGCTGCTTTCAGCAAACAGTCCACCATTATTCGGTCTGACAAGAGAGCAAACACTGAGCATTCAAGGGTCAAGAAAAAGCACGCCCCCCCCCCTCTCTTTGTCAACTCCTGTCTTCCTGCATCCTTATGTTTCTTTGTTTTCCCTCCCATATTCGCACTTAGCCTTGTACCTCCTTGTTATTTTGCTACCTTTGTTCTTCTGTTCAGTCGCCAGCAGTATTTGAGAGTTGGGATACATTTTGCATATGCACCTGTAACAATGTAAGCTCAGGCAGACACATTTTCTTCTGCCTGAGGTTGAGGCTAAGATAAGCTCAAAAGGCATGTTATTCTTGTATTCTTTACAGCATGCTATTTGGAAAGGTGTTTTTTTAAAAAAAAATAACTCCATGTAAATGGAACTCAAAGGCTTGCTAAAACAATTTTTGGCACCAGCTTCACTTCACGCAGCTTTTTCAGCAGGTCACAGAAGATTTGCACATCTACCTCAGCAGCTTATGCGCCACGGTGTTCATACTGTACATAATTGACTGGTAATGAGCAAAGAACTCCTGATTTGAAATCCACTGTGACCTTTACTTGTGAATGTTGAAAAAAAGCCCTGTAGTTGCTAATTCAGCCTTTTGTTGTAACTTCCCTTGCTATTGAGAGTTCAGGCTTATGCTCCGTAAACCGTGTGGCTGACTGTTAATTAAGACACTCGAGGCCACGTCCTCTTCGACAGGCTGGAATGCTATTCAAGGGCAATCAATGAATACTTTGTCTGAGCTCACCTATACAATCAAAATATACAAAGCCCTCAGAAGAGGCTTTGATACCTCTTTTGGAAAGAGATATCCTTCAGAAATGTGATGCACTTTAAATTCCCTGTGTATTAACTTTCATGGTTAAATTTCTAAACATTTGTTAAATCTTTATATATTGAAATTTATAACTTGAAATCTATGTCGATCGTGATTTTGTTACGCACTGTATTTTCATCAAATATAAGAAAAATGTAGAAAGTATTAGCCGTAAAGCCATGATAGAGGTCCTGGGCACTGGTATAGCTCACCCATATGCTGAAAGACTACTGCAGCGGCCTGGGTGTCCTCACTTTCCTGTCTGTTTTACTATCCTGTCAACATGCCTAAACACAAAAAGTACCTCTAAAACTATAGAAATAAGTCCTCACCTTGAGTGCTTGGCACAGTGCCCCATGTTGTAAAATCACAAAGTGCAGACATGCACTGCAGAGGTGGCTTCATGCTGCTTCTTAAGATTTCTGGAAATATTCTAATTGAACTAATATTTCCTCCCAAGGCTAATAGGATTGATATAAAAAGCCTGAATGTTTTCATTTGCAGTATGAGATGTCAGTGGTTTGTAAATTTTAGAAATGGTACATTTGTCTATTGTCAGGATAACTGGAAATTGGAGCTGCCCATGCAAGTCTATACTCTGAACTTGATAACTCTTTAAATGTTTTCATAAATAATTTATGAACTTACATATTTGAGAATAATAAACCTTTAAATGATGGCGATAATTTGCTAACATTTAATTTGTAAGATGGATGTTAGATTTTAATTAATTGTCAACATAACTGCCAACATATAAATGTATAAATGATCTGAATTTATACAGGCAGATTTGTGACTTTGAAACTGGAAATACAGTAGACGTTTTACGACGGATGTTTTTATTCCAAAAATGTATTCTTACCAGTTATTCTCATGTGTCTTTGTGATATCTGCACCCACAAATGACATCATTTGTGGCAGTGTGTGAAGACACTGGAGTGTGAAGAAGATTCCCAGGGAATGGGTGACCTTTCCCTACAGTCACATTGAACTGTACTTCCTCTGCCACATTTCTTTCCTGGGGATGAATAAAGGAGCCTCGTCTGAAATAGGAGCTCTGGGAATTGCTCATTGCCTTTTTACACATGCGAGTGGCTCACTGTGCAGTTTCCACAACAACCTGGTGCTGCAATTAGGAATCAAAAAGTGTAAACAGGATGACTGCTTAAAAGGATCCTTAGTGTCAAGAACAGGGTAGAAGAGAGTATTGAAATCATGATGTTAAGTGTTTTGAATTTCATTCTGCAGATGCTGGGTAGAATTTTTTTTTAATTTTCTGATTCTTGTGAGGAGCTGATAATTTGATTCTGTTTTGATTTTGTAAAATGTTTTATGAAACTAAAAAAAATGCCTTTAAGTGTAATCCAATCATAGCCAACATAGTTATAGTTGTCACCCCATAAAGTCTCAGAGCAGAGATGTAATGCAATAAGGAGACATTAACCTTCTAAACAGCTTTAAAAAAAATCAGGATTTAGTCACTAAGGACAGGTAATTCTAACTGCTACACTTCAAATTTGGAAAGAGCTCTGAGAATTTAATCACCTTTGGGTTCAGATGTTAATCTCGAAGAACTTTCCCTACTGAGAGCAAAGCATTGCTTGCTTTAAGCCTTGCATGGCTCTCTGACCTGGCACCTTTGTACAAAAGCACCTCTCGCCTTTCTTTCAGCATTCACAAATCTTGCCCCAGAGTGACCACAGTGTGTTGGAGTGGACACAGAGGCAACAGCAGCCAGAAGGGACGCTGCTGGAGTGGCCAGATTTATGGCAGACCAGTTCCCTGAAAGTCTGTGCTTATAGAAAAGGGTTTAGGACCTGTGAAATCATAACCATTCTAAATCTTTCAAGCCATGGCCAGCTCTCCACTCGTTACTGTGCATACAAGGCTTAGGGAGATTAGACCATATCGCTCTCTCTCTCTTTCTCTACTCTGCCATGTGCTTTTTTTCTTTCAACAGGATTATTAAATCCCTTTTCCCTTAATTGGAGAGGTGAAAAGTATGCTGGTATAGTCTCACACACCATGGACCTAAAAGCAAAGGTCATTTTATAGGAGATGATTATATAACATGTTTGCTTTCCATCACAGAAATTAACCATTGAAAGAAAATTAGGTATTGATTTGTCTCTTGACTTATATGTTCTCAGAGGCGACATTGCCTCCATTATGCAAATTAATTAAAGACGATTATACTAAAATCGCTAAAACCCTGGTTTCATAAAATCGATTACACACTAGAGATAAAATAAATAGCATGATTACATCTTTGAGGACACATTGGATTCTGATGAAATTTTAACCTAGCTGTAAGATTGAGAAAGCAACCCAAATTATTCAAAGCAATTTTCAGTGTAACCATAAATATTCACCAAATGTAGCCAATTACCTCAAAGCTTGATGGCAGCCTGATCATTAGATGAGGTGTCTTGCTAATGATCCACATGTTGAATAGACAGACTGATTTACACTTACCGACATTTTTTGATGCTAATTAAAAGATGGCACGAACAGTAGTTGGGGGTTTTTTTGTTATTGTTTTTTTCTTTCTTTTTTTTGCTGCTGGTGATTTAAGAAAAATAGGACTGCATGATAATGTTTTAGAGGCACTGATTAATAGTATGAATGAATTTGGTTTAGCAAATTGCTTCAGGAGACTTTATGCCTCGCACTGCAGGTGTGGAAACATCATTTTGTTATCCACACCAGCGCAAACAAATGAAGTGTAGAAAAACATTATCTGTGCAACACTGAAGCAGAGTTTGTAGTTGGAAACATCTGCATATGAAATACATTTGAACTCATTCCTTAAATATTTATTTCTTGGCTTTTCTCCAACATATAAATGCATAAAAGTCAAATAAAATGTTATTCTGCACTTAAACATGCTCTGCCTTCAGTCTCTGATAGCTGTACAGAGCTGTGAAGTTATACTTTACAAGTTATTTCATGCATTTATTAATAAATTAAAAATAAATAAATAAATTGAAAAGCTCTTGTGGCTTTTTCTTGTAGTGGAGTCTAATTGCACTCGGAAGCTTTGAAACACAACTAACCAAAACACTTAAATTACTTTGCAGGTTTGGTGCACAATTAGTTATCGAGCTATATTTTTATTAACATTGCAGTGCTGATATGTGCAGAATGAAAGAGAAGGAGGATTGATTAGCACAGACTGTCTGTGTTGACGTTTCATGTTCCTCATGTCCCTTTTGGAGTTCCCTCAGGTCCTTTGGCTTCTGCTTCCAAAATCTGCATCTTAGATTATAAATTAGCCACGTGCATGTAAGATAGACACAGCTAGTGCTTAAATACACAGAATAAAATGCGTTAAGAATATGAGTGAAAAGGTGAATGTGGCTTATAGTGTAAATTGCTCAGCAACACCTCAAAAGCACTGTATAAATGCCAGTCTATTCCATTACATGACAGTGAATTTAGAGTACATTTATTTTTAGATACATTTTGTCTTTTGAGTCTAAAAGGATTCATCAGTTAGTCCCAGTTTATCCTTCATAATCAGCGCAGTGCAACTCTGTGGGCAAAGAGCCGCCTATCTGTCTGCCTGGCTGAATCCATGGGGCACTCTGGCCTGCAATGCTTGACGGTGACCAAATAAGGGCTGACTGCAACATGTATGCAGGGAGGAGACCATTTTGTAAGTTGGCACAGTGCAGCCTTTCACATTCTTTGGCCCCACTCAAAAGGCTTCTGTCCTTCATCACGCATCCACTATGTGAACGGACAGCAGCTACATGAACTGTACAAGAGGGTTTCTCAGATGGTTCATGTATGAGGTTGGCTGTAGTTAAGTGCTTGTTTGCAGAGTCTGACAGTTATCTCTAATATTTAGAGTGACATCCACTGCCAGCGCTTAAAGGCATACTGTGAAACTAACAAAGACAGAACAAAGGCAGTTTGTCAATCTGGTGAATTCATTAAGATTATCCAGGAAAAATAAGGATAATGTGGAAATATGGTCTAATATTAAATCTAAGACTAGCGCTGCAGAGCAGACCCAAACATAAGTGATACAGATATTCACTAAATTCTGTCTCACTACTGTGAGACCTAGTTAAAGATTAACTTGGATGTTTTCCTTTGGGCCTCTTTGAAGTGGAATTAGTCCAACCCCTGCTTATCTTAATTAGAAAGAAATCTAGGGGAGTGAAGTGGTCTTCTGGAAATGAGCACCTCCACTCCCTGAAGCCCATACTAAAGCTTAACAAGACCTTGAGGAACGCTAAACTTAACGTTTTCTAATGTCATTCTGGGACTCTACCTATAATATACTCTGGTATAAACTGTGAACATAAATATTTTTCTTCTGATGTTTGAAAGTGCGGGTCAGTGCTGTGTCGTCCTCGGTCTCTTATGGATAGGGAAAGTGAATAATTAATAGAGCTTGTTCAAGTTTGTGAATAACGCTGAAGGTGAACAGGTGTTTAATGTGAGTGATCCTGAAAAAGAAGGGAAGAAAATCCTCCTTGAGGCTCGGTTTGTTGCGTAGGCACTTTTTTGAGTGTCATGTGAATACTTATGCAAAACAGAACATGAATTGGTGTGCATCTGACTATATTCTGTTCCACTCTCTAGCTGAATATTTTAGTGTGCAAATAATATGTTACCTTCATTTTCTATACCTACATAGACTCTATCTAATGTAAGGTTCAGATAAACAAATGGTGGCAGAAGACTAGCCAAAACCTCTGCTTCCATTGCTTCCGTGGAGAACAGGCGCCACAGCTCAGAGATCACACACACAGTGTTTATTGGTGGCATGAGTGACATGCTGCTGGCTTTAATCCAAATAGTGTAGGGAGGCCCTGTCATACATAGGTCACCTGTCTCCAGAAGAATAATGCGGAACACACAGGAAGCAGAAAGCCTACACTGTGGTAGACCTCAAGAATGTGTGTCAGGTTCCCATAGGATGTTGTACTGTCACTTAATAAAAGTTACGTGTTACATATGTAATATTTGATGTATTTTGCCAGCAATAGTTTTCTTTAAAAGCATGTTTTCTCTGCACACAGAATTTTATATTTTAAATGATGTTGTTTTTTGTACTGCTAGTGTACTGAGAAGCATAACAGAGCTGAACAGCTTGATTTTATTAGTTCAAATTTAATGCCACATTGACTTCCCAAACAGCTTTTCACTCAGGAATTGCCATTTGTGCCCTGAGATCAGTGATGGAAATTTTGTCATAATGTGGTGCAAATGTTTTGCACTTACCTTGTGAGCTACTTGATCTCATCATCAGCACCGGTGGCTTTGCCTACTAAAACAGAAAAGCGAGGTGTTCCACAGTGACATAGTGCCTGAGCAGACAAACAAGTGAATGCTAGCATTACAAAATGATTAAATGTTATTACACTGCCAGATAGACCTTTTGATCAATATTAGATAGCTACAATTTTCATATTTAAGTATAATTTAAACACAGAGGGAAATCCACAGTATTTGAACTTTCAAAACGTGATTCTGAATCAGAATGAGGTGAGAAACAGCCGTGCTTTGAAGTTGTGTGTCAACTAAAGGCCATTTTTTGTGTGTCAACTAGATATGCCTGTTGTCAAACAGAGAAATAAATACTCAGAGAAAATCTGCTTTCTACTCAAGGTTCACAGTTCAGTCCTTTCCATCTGGATCTGTAATTTTAAGGAACCTCAGCATCTGTCTTGATTTGTCTTCTGTCTTCTTTCGGAATTTACTGCATTCTTTATCTTCTTAACTTTAAACACCCTGTCTGGTTGAAAACATCAAAGTAAATCAGTGTGTTCATTATATTTTAATGACATAAATAATACAACGAGTTTTCTATGAGATGAGGGAAAAATAAATATTTTTTGCTACTTGTCCTCATGCATCACACTGACTTTTTATACTTTCAAGCAGTTAATGCCGCATATTGTCAAATGGGTATTTAACACATGGGTATTAAAGGCCTGGTGTTGCTCAGTGCGAGAAAACATGTACAATAACATCCAAAGTAACAGGTGCAGAGAATATTTAATATGTGCGCGCACCCACTCAAGCATGCACAGAGTCACCGAACCTCATAATGCATGCACCCTCACACATAATAAAACACCCAGGGTGAATGTATATAGGTTTTACCCTTCACAGTTAGGAAGGAAATGGACACAGCAGAGTGGTCTGCTGGACGTGACAGATTTACTGGCTGTACCGACAAGAATAGGGAGGAGTTGAGACTCTCAGTTGTGCCTAACATCTGCAAAGGCAGCACTTTAAAATCTCTGAACAATGTCCCGGTACCCTCCTGACAATTTCACTTTTATTTCACTACTTTCTGAACTGCCAAATGTTCTGTGGCTCATGCATCTCCATCTCACCATCCTCAACCATTACAGCACCAGCCAGACAATTTAACTGTGCAGTCTGGTGGATGCATTTGGATTTTTTTATTAACCTGTGTTTCATTATTTAGACTCCCAGCCATCGCACTGGAAATGACCATATTAAAATGCGTTCCTGTATGAGTCCGTGCGTGCATGTGTGCCCATTTTGGTCTGCCGGAGTTTGTGTATCTGCGTTTGATGCCTGTCTATGTGGTTCTGCTTTGAGTCTTTACGGTCAAATAGTTGCAGACATGCCCTCCAGGACTATAACGTCGCCCTTTGAGTGCAGCTTCAAAAGGCATGGATGAAAAAACCCAGTTCAGACAAGAAACAGACACCTTTTATCTTAATCAGAAATGAAGAAATTAGATGGCACAAACTGTTTTCCTTTTGCTTAAGGGCTGTGCACACCGCATACCCCTCACTGAGAGCAGGCTAGAAGTCAAAGTCAAAACCTGGGGGTATGCAAGAACCCATCCTAATAGAGGGTATTGAAATTTCTGTATCACCTCTGAATCAAAATGATGTGCCCATTTTTGGACCATTTAGTCCTGGTTAGGGTTTTTAATTCGTCTTCTTCTGTGTTTCTGTATTAGGATTTCTCAGTAGTCCTTTTTGAAGAAAAAAAATAAACTTTTTCTTTTTGTAACAGGCGGCAACAAACTGAAGAACCAACAGTTCCGTCTGAACTGGGCTTGGATCTCCTTAGAGAAACAACACTACGTGGTGAACGAAGAGGCCAAGTTCCTGGAGGTGGTGCTGAAGCGTAGGGGCTACCTGGGAGAGACATCATTCATCAGTAAGCAGATTTTACATCAAGTCACTTAAAATGTCTTTAATTCATCTTAAATGTTACCAAAAAGCAATGAGAGGAGTTGAATATGTTCATCTTATCTTAACAAAAAATGTTCCCCATTTTCTGATTCTGGATATTTTCAAAATAATAAAGGAATAAATGCTGAACATGTTACATGTTTGTGCATTCTTTGGTCAACCACTGATGATTTGCTTGCTGCTTCGCTCCAGGATTAACTAAAGATTAACTCACCAAATTCCACAGAGTCTGTTAAGTTGTTTTGCAGTTAAATTCAAATACACAGGGAAGCAAACATATAGCCCTTGTTGGAAGATATTCACTTTCTCAACACCCGTTTGTTTAAGTCTGTTTACTTGAGTGTCGCAGGCCACCATATCGTCAAGCATTCACCGACTCAAAAGCCCACACGAACGCGCATTGTTATATTTCAGGACAATTGCAAAGCTGGCCTAGATAGCCAATAAGGTCACACGGGTCGTGACCTTTTACCTCTCTTTTCTGGACGGTATTTATGTTCCAGTCACACAATAGCAGAGGATGTTCCCTCAGGGACTCTGCATGCTCATGAGAAAGGTCAGCTGAAGTTAGAGCCTATGGAGAGGTGCCACTGCAAATGTTAGTCGAGGCAATCTAGTGTACAGAACTAAACGAGCAATAACTGTTAACACTGTTTTTTAAAAAAGAGCTGCTGTAAGCATTTATGAGTGGCAGGAATTCTTACAGCTGGCACTAGTAGCCTGTTTTAGTGCTGCCATTTATTCTGTCCATAAAGATGAGGTGTAATTAAATGGCCTCATGCTGAAGGTCAAACCCCATAGGATCATTTACTGTACCGTCACTGCAACTTCGTACGCTCAAGAGCCCCCAGACTAATGAAACATCTCTGAGGGGATATGCAAATTTTACTGACCTTTACAGTGTCTCACACTGCACGGCATAACTGCTCTACCTTAGGGACTCAGTGAAATAAAAATATAATATCTTTATATTATAAAGCTAAATGCCATAAAATGTATATGTTATGTAATGTTATTTTATGGCCTTTTGCGCTTATTAGAGAGGTGCAGTAGAGTGAGAAAAAGAGGAGGAGAAAACTTGCAGTGAAGATGTGATACATGTGGTAGATCAGAGTAAGAAGTAAATCTAAAACTTATTACAAGATTTAATGTAATTTTCCTGTTCACGTTGATAAGATGCAGAACAAAAGATGCAAAACTGATTGTGTGTGTGTGGTAACCCAATAGTGATCTGTCTGTGGGATGATTTTAAACAACAAAGTAAAATATTGTTTATAAGGAGGTTGGGCAAACAATCAAATAGTTGCTGTTTGCTTTGATTTTCTGGAGCACTGGTGCTGATTTATTAATGACTTCATTATCAATTAAAGAAGTTCTCCTTTGAACTTTGGATGCACTGTTTTCATTGCCTAAAGAAAACAAGGCTTGCATTATGTCCAAAATTGCTGTTGTGTTATTGGTATTGCGTGCTAAGGTTTTAAAAAACAAGTTTTCTTGTTACTGCTGCAGCATTAAGGTGGATGATAATGGACGGGAGAGGATGATGTACCTCTCCGTAGAGGGGTACAGGCAAAGCTTGCCATCGTGCTTTTATGATACCCAGAAAAAATTACAAGAACTAAAAGCAATAGTTTCTCTTACTGAATATATATCATAAATGCTTTTATTGTCTCTGTTTCCCATATCTATACATTTGCAATCTTCTCTTCTATTTTTGTCTGATCAAATAGTCCTGGACGGATTTTCTGTTTTTTTATTTCTAGCCATGAAAAATAGGTAGCCTCAAGTTCATCAGACATTTAGACAACCTTATTGACATCTCTCAACAATAACATCCATGCTGTCGCACTTGCCATTGGTTTCAATTTAGAACTTTATATTTTTCGGTTAAAAATATCTATTTTTATTTTATTCATCAGTTATTCTGGTGCTTCAACATCTCTGCACTATTCCGCCTCCAGGCACACACGTAATAACAAATATCCTGTCTTAGAAAGGTAGTGTCCTTCCTTGTAACGGAAAACATAAAAAATCCCAGAGCATTCATGTCATTCTTACAGGGATCATTTATAGTCTCCTGCCTCCTCTGCTGTGATGGGGATAGCAGAGTAAAAGTAGCAAACTGTTCGGATTAACTGGCATAAGCAGGCCACCAGAGCAATGTGGCACCTCAGACTCTCTGCCTCGGTATTGTGATAAAATACCACCTGATCTTAGGTCAGTGCCTTCAAGTGAAGACAGCATATTTTATCTTGCCTAACCCTGCATGAGTGAACACTGATCTGAGGACCCAAAGGATGGGCTGCTTCATCTCTAACCAATGTGCACAGTGCAGTTCACACCAGTAAGGAGGCTACAGTGAGCCCAGCTGCTGCGAAGGCTCAGAGTGACCGCTGTGAATGGGACCAACCAATCCAGCTTGAAGGAGATTGACTTAACAGTACATCATTGTGTCTCTTTTCATACTCTTTGAATGTTGACGATATTTCAGGATCCACTAAACCTTTTTTTTCATTGTATCCACTCATTTTTCTTTCTTATTTTCATTTAAAAACACTACATGAAATTTAATTTTTCCTAATTCTATCTTGCTCAGTATTTTTTTAAAAATCCTGTAATCTCAAAGGTTCAATTTCCAGTGATATTATGGTTTTCTGCATTTACAGCAGCTTGCAGGAATTCCTTGTTTTGTTTAGGGTTTTTTTTATTTATTTATTGCCAGAACCCTGCTGTGTGTTGTGTGGCCAGTTAGCAAACACAATGGAATGGCTGTGTGACATTTCACCAGCTTCAGCGCTCCTGCTCAACAGGCTTCCAGCCAGTGTCACAGCAGTAGTGACTGTAAGCTCCATCAAACAGCTCTCATGCTGAAGGTCAGACAGTGCAAGTCAGCCTCCAACCACTTCTGCTGAGGCTGGGCTGACATGAGGGATAATGGTGTTTATTTCCACCATGATCATCTCAAAGAACGGTGGCGGGAAACTGCACCCTGGATATGGACAGATATTGTTGTGTTAGACCAACTGGGGTGTGAGATTTTCCAGGTGTTACGGGAGGTGAAAAGCAGTTTAATTGTATGTTTGTTTGGTTTTTCAGCTTTTATATAGCTATTCATAATCACATAAATATTTACATTTGTAAATGGGCATGCAGTAAACAAAGAAAAATGTTAAAATTAAACACAAAAGCCGGCAGATGGTGAGGTAATTTTTACAGAATTTTCAAATGTTAATTAACAATAACTTTGTAATGCCCTTTCTAAGGTATTGGCACAAAGGATGGCACTGCAGAAAAGGACAAAGATTTCCGGGGGAAATCTCAAAAACAGGTGCAGTTTAACCCAGGCCAGACCAAAGCCACCTGGAAGGTCAGGATCCTGTCAGACGGGGAGTATGAAGTGTCCGAGACATTTCAGATTGTTTTGTCTGAGCCGGTGATGGCAGCCCTTGAATTCCCAGAGGTAGCTACTGTAGAGATCCTGGACCCCGATGATGGTCAGTATTGATTTTACTTCCAGAGATTCTTCCTTTCTTTCTTTTTTTGGGGGGGGGGGCTGAACATTTTTCATTAATGTCTGATGTAACTGAGTGTTTGATATCACGTGTCTGAACATTAACGCTGATCTGTCATTTTTGCAGAGAAAAAATAATGTCGTGGTTGTCATGGTTGTGTTGATCACACCCATGATAAACTAGTTGGCCACATAGCAACGCATAATAATACGCACCCTGCCTCTGCAGGTTGGAACATGAAAAAGGAATTTCAAAAAAATAAAAAGAGAGAGCGAGATAATGCATTTACAGGATAACTAGGTAAACTAAAACTGCACAAAAGTGGTTAAAGTTGACAACACAACGCAATTTCATTGTTCTCTGACAATGACAATAAATACTTAAATGCTCAAATACTAAGCTATGCTTATGTTTAGGGGATTAATTTGGGAAATTTAAGGTCTGGAAAAAGACATCAGAGCATTTTAAATGTAGCATTTAATCTCAAGTACACTGAAATTATAGATGAACTAACTCTATCTTGAATCAAAAATGAAGATTGGCAGACAATAAAAAGTAGAAAAGTATATTCTTTCCACTAGAGATGTAACATAGTGTCAGAGGGATATGAAATAGAGATGGCCGCACTGACCTGAATGTGAAATTATCGTACTGTAAATATGGGCGAGGCACTGCCTAAAGAACTGAACAGATGTTTCTTAAAACAGCTTGTCAGTAACAGAGATGACACGGAGAACAGCACGATGCAAATGTGGATATAAATATGGATAATGTTTCTCCTCATCCCATAGGGCTTCAGCTAGTGAAAGCAAAGCATTTGCTGTCAACAGTGTAAGCTAATGATCGTGTTTAGGTGAAGCTTGTTTTTCAAAACTCGTGTCTCTGGAGGGCAATCCCCCCCTCCAGAGACACGAGAAAAAACAAGAAGAAACCCTCCAAAAAACTGACAGCTATCTATCTGCAGTTCTATTTTTGTATCTTCATGCCTTGCACAGACATCTTCTTCGTCTTCATACGCCCATGTCCATTATCATATCATTACACTGTTCATGGTTTCTAAAGTTTTAATATGTGTTTTAACCTCTGAAGGTCAAATATACTCTGCGGGCTTTTAAAACTATATTTCATGTTTCTTTTAACTGAGAGCAGAAAAATTTTATAGCCCAAGGGCACCAATTGAATCACTTGTATCGGTGAAAAATAAATAATTTCAGACCATACTGACTAAAATAGCTCAGAGGGACGAGAGGTGAAGTGCAACCGCATAATCCAATGCAACTGTTTGCATAGGAAGGGAAAGGACAGCTCAAGTTCTAATAGCTTTTCAATGTGGCCAGACATGACACTTACTGAGAAGAATACAAACCATTTGTCTGTGGATTTCATGGCCGAAATGATAAAAACTCATTACCTCGCTAAATGTCACACATGGCTAAGAGATGGAGAGAAATAGATAGAGAGATGCCCGTAAAACTTTAAAGGAAAACAAAAGGTTATACTTTCACGTCTTCTAGCCAATTTATGCGGGCTTATTATTTTCTAAACAGCTTAATTCTTCACGTAACAAATTCCATATTCATCTGCATCAGTTACCAGGTCAATAAGTAGAACTGTTTGTTTATTATGCTGTGGAAGCCAATTATAGGTGAGATATTTACTGCGGATAAACAACAAATAGTGTCTGATAAAACATGATGGAAGCACCATCAGCAGAGCTGTAATGAAAGCTGTTGTTGGTCCCAGCGCACACGTCTGTCTAATGAAGGGTTTTGATGCAAATAATCAAAACCATACTTTGATATTCTGAAGCGTTTCCCCTTTCATTATCGCCAGTGCATTTTTATTTCACTTCAGATTATTCTTATCATGCTTAGATCATACATAAGAGATTTCCTCATATCAATTCTGACGCTACTTAGCTTAAATCATAACAAAACACCGTGTCAGAGTAATGATCTAATATCTTTATTGATGATTTTTTTTTTTCACGCGCAGAGTCGACAGTGTTTATACCCTCCGCCGTCTACAACATAGAGGAAGACATAGGTGAGCTGCTTATCCCTGTACGCAGAAGCGGGGATGTCAGCCAGGAGCTCATGGTCATATGTTACACCCAGCAAGGTAACACAATAACTTTGTGTTGAAATGTTTGTGATAAATTGTGTCATTTCTCGAGTGAGTTAGTGCTGTCCTCCACATCAGAAGGATCCCTGTTCTCAGTACTCAGTCTGATCACCTCTTCTCGGTGAAATCTAATTTAGGCTGAGGCTGAATATCTATAAATGGCATCTTTAAAGCAGAAGATGAAGGCTGTCATATTGATAATACATCTGGAGTGCTAATGACTTTCCTCCTTGCACATCAAAAGTGGGTGCAATGTGATACTTAATGCATTAGAGGAAAAATAAAGGCCATATGCTGATCTGCTTTTAATCACTGACTTGACTTGATGAAGATCAATGTTGCATTAAAAGTTTTCATTAAAGAGTGACATTAAGTCGAAAGGCACTGCCTTCTGTTATAGCTTAGTTTGAACTTAGGTCCGTTGTTCATGAAAATCATACATAAATAATTATTTTTAATGTGACGAAAAGTACACTGTTGCGTCATTTTTCTTCCTGTAATTCTGTTTTCTGTCTGCTCAGTTTCTGCAACAGGCACCATCCCCACCACCGTGCTGTCCTACTCCGATTACATCTCCAGGCCTGAGGACCATCACAGCATCCTGCGCTTTGACAAGGGAGAGATAGAAAAATCCTGCCGCATTGTCATCATCGACGACTCCCTGTACGAAGACGAGGAGAGCTTCAATGTCACCCTCAGCATGCCCATGGGGGGCTGTCTGGGCTCCGAGTTTCCCACGGCGAGAATCACAATAATTCCTGATATGGATGATGGTAAGATTACATTACACTGGTCGTAAGTATGCAGTTGAATGCAATCCAGTCTCAAATAGTCAGTGCAGGTTAAGAAATTTGACTGCGGAATCAGTTTAAGGCA
Organism: Maylandia zebra; assembly: GCF_041146795.1. NCBI lineage: Eukaryota > Metazoa > Chordata > Actinopteri > Cichliformes > Cichlidae > Maylandia > Maylandia zebra. Next base: position 31,591,267 of record NC_135180.1, read on the forward strand.
ATTTCTGCCTGTTTTTCATCTTCACTTTTTCACGTCTGATTAAAGCCTAAAAAAAAGTCAGCATGAATTTGTTCCTTAACTAAGTTTTATTGTATCTTCAGTGTGTTTTTTATTTGTGGGCTTTAATTTAAAAAAATATTTGTAAATGCAAATTTTCACTGCATAAACTGATTCCAAAAGATAAATTCAAACAGATAAGCAGGTTGCAAACATGCTGGTATAGATGTGAACGTGTGTTTGATTTTTTTTTTCCCTGTATGTGTTTGTGCTTGCCTGCCAGTGTCTCATAGAGAAAGCATTTGAGTGTGCGATCCTTCTTCCTGAAGGCAAAGCCTTTATCTCATATCTGCAGGCTCAGACTGGAGGTCTGATAGTCTCCCATATCTTCCTGACGCCTCTTTGTTCCCCAACACCTGATGGCCTTATCCACACTTCTCTATCGCTCAACAATCTCCACAAGCACTGCTGTGAATTCAAGACTCTATGATGCCAGGCAGGCAACACCGCAGCTGAAAAAAAAGCAGCACATTTGCAGAAGGGTCTTCCCTTGAATGAAAATTTATCTGAAGCCATGTAATTGCAAATGTGATGTAACATTCAATTTAGAATTCTAATAGTCAGAAAACTTAGCCAACCATTTATTTTGTGTGTGGCTAAAGTTAGTTAGCTTCACTGAGATTTTTTTTACTACTTTTAGTTAGTTTCATTTCCCATTAGTGAAACCTCAAATGCGTTCAAAACCGCATGTTTTTTATGTTTGATAACAGTCCTGTCATTCACGCTGTTGACTTTAGTTTAGACAGCTTCTGAAATAATATTACCTGTGACCTCAAATGTTTAGCAGCACAGAAATATTCAGTGTTCCATTTCTCGACAATAAAAAAGTAGTAGTTTTTGTTTTAGATCATGGCCAAAAATCACTGCCAACAAGTGCATGAACCTGTGTCACGGTGACTCCAGCAGCAGTTTTCAATTCAGTTTAAAGCCTCAATCTGTGTCAAAGACTTTTTCGCCCATTCAGTTCCCAGGGTACCTGAGGCAGCCACGTGTGTTTCTTTGACCTCCTTGAGGATGGAGGAAGTTACTAAATTAGAAAGTTTTTATACTGTAGCAGTGTGCGGTGTAACCTGAGAGTGAGCACTAGGCATTTTGACCTCTACTGCTTGTGGGTACTGAATCGAGACTGCCAAAACAGCTGCTGTGAGGTAGAAATTTTTAACTGTATGCACAACAGTTAGTCCTCACAGCAGCCATCCTGCTTCACAAAGGGATATTCTTTCACTGCAGCTATTGAATTACACTGTCACAGTCTTCGTGGACGTCTTTGACTCCAACAGTATGAGACATACATGTCTTAACAACCACCAGAGATTCTACCAATTGGAGATCAAGAAAGAATATATCTGTCTTTTACAGACTGTCTGAAAAAGTCTCATAATGCTGTTGCTTGTCTTTTAAATAAAAAAACAGGTTGTGTGGCAAATGAAGCAATTGGATTGTAACAGGTATCACACAGGATAAGATAAGAAAACTTAGTTTGCTTTAGAAGCGATCTCTAAAGACCAAAGTCCTCTAGTGCTGCACAGCTTATAACTGATGAACAACATGTTTGTGCTGGTGCATTACTGAAAGCTGTGAAAGGCAAATTCCTGCTTTGAAATTATCCATCTTGCGTGTGTTATCTTAGCTGTTACAAACTCATCTCTTACCTAAATAATCCTTTCTCGTATCACCAACAGAGGTCTCATTATAAAATATCCAAAAAAATAGTCACTGTGCTAATTTGACACCTGCCTTTGCCTACATTATAAGTCCTCAGTGTATTATCAAACAGAGAAAAGAAGAAAAGGATGCTTAGGGCATCATAGGATTAACTCGACTCAGACTGACAGCCAGAATTAACAGTCTGCGCTCTATCTGCTGTCATGTTCTCTTTGCCTCTGGCTTGTGACAGTCAAAATATTCTTATGCATATCAGTTGTCAGAAAGCAATGAACTCACAGTAGTGCGCCTATACAACATAATTGTATGGAGTACAGTACACAGCACACTTTTGAAGAAAGTTCCTTTGTGTTCATTTTGCTGTTATTCTTAAGATCTGGTTCTTACTGTGGAATCTTTTAGTGCCACATGCAGCGAAACATTGCCTGGAGCTGCTGTCTGACAGGTTTGCACCTTATTACAATGACACCATTACCTGACATCAGATCAACCACCTGCACATGCAAATACACACAAAAGGTGCTTATGCACATAATACGTGTAAAGTAGGCACAGCGAGTATAATTTCAGGATTAGGTACCTAATGTTACCGGCAACCACTGTATAAATGGAACGTGAAGAGCAGGGAGAAATAAGGTCATGTCGACCTTTCACTTCTGCCTGAAGGAGGTGATTATTAAATGCCTTTAATGTTGATGGAGAAGTAAATGGTAAGTAGCTCTGAGTCAAGCAGAACAAGACCAATGACATATCTGAAAGAGCAGAGAGGCGGCGGGAGATTCAGTTCCACTTCAAATTTAGCTTTTCTAGCTAGGTATTAAATTCAGGTATGCAATCCAGGTTTGCTTCAGTATATAAGAGCTTGAGGCAAATGGGAGCATCGCATCCTTCTTTGTTATCCCTCTTGTAGGAATGCTTGTCAAGCGGGTTCTATAGGAGGGAGGTAGGAGTCAGATCCTGGCTAAGCACCTGCCCCTGCCTGTGAGAGGTCTGCGCAAGGACTTCCCAGGAGGGCTCAGAGTAGGTTTGCCAGCTTGTGGGGTCAGACAGTTATTAAACATATACTACTGATATTTGCAAAAAAAAAAAGAAAGAAAAAAAAATAGAAAGAAAGAACTGAAGAGAAAAAAAGGAGGGGAAAAGCAGCTGTCTTCTTTCCAAGCTGGAAAGCTTTAGTGCTGCAGTGAAATATGAAGCACGCGCCAATATATGCACTCCCTGCTCTGTGCAAACACAATCCTGGCCACCTACTGCGGTGGCATGTGCAAGAAACCACACGTGCTGTAGAAGGTGGAGTTGCTATTGTCTGCCAGTAGTCTGATATTAATCTGACAGTTTCTGGAATTCTAAATTGATTATGTCTACAGCTTTTATGCCTAAATGAGGTGAAGTTTACTGCAGTAATAACCAGGTTTAAAGACCCGTGGCACAGAGAGAAGACCTGTTTTCTTTCTGACCAAAAAAATCATTTTACTAATTAGCACCGATGCAGAGATGGCACAGAAACATATATTCAATGTGTATAATATGCATGTACTGTGCAAATGGCATCGGGCTCCCTTTCAGAAACAATTAAACTGTCAGGCTAGAGGTGGAAATACAACAACAAAAATCACTCATAAAAATGAAACAGATACTGAGGAGCAGCAAATTAAAAAGCTAAACAGAAGCCAAAATGTCCTAATAACAAGTGAGGACAGACTGTACTAGCAAACTGAAGCCAAGAGAAGACAGCAGAACGTAACAATGAAGGAAATGGTAAACAACAAAAGAAGCTACAAACTGACAAGCTCTATAGAAATTTA